>NC_046657.1:122926638-122930338 GCF_010883055.1 Belonocnema kinseyi | reverse complement strand
CATATATCTAGTCGGGAGTGGTGCTGACTGAAAACAGATGATTTGAAGCGATTCGCGCGCCATATGTTGGTCATTCTAAGGACTTATTGAACTACCCTCGTAATTTCGCAAAGATTCTGAAAGGTCCAATCAAAGTCGCATGTGCAAAAATAACTGAATTCTGTTGTAGCTTTAAATGCTTTCTATTACTTCATGATAAACGAATAGTTATTATTTCATCACAATAGTTTTTTTTAACGCAGAAAAATCTAAATATATTCAAATCCACGCGTCAGATATTATTTATTTGTATGAAGTAAGAAGCTCGATTGATGCACTATTGATCTTTATCAAGAGCCTTTAAATCAGCATTCTTGAGGAAGATTGCACTGGTTTCACAAAACAACAAAGAAAGCAACTTATATGATCAAATTAGAATTTTTCCACACTACTTAGTTTATCAAGTTTACGAGGTGTGTTCAAAAAGTTAGGTGACTTTTCAATTTTCGCGGGCTACGTACATTCAAGTTTTAAATTTTTTGTTTTGTTGTGTTGGTACACTCGTCACGATCATATGTTCACAGTTTTGACTATATAGCTCGTGTTGTTTTTCTGGCAGAGGCGTAAAAGGTTAGAAGGGTTTGGTGTGCTCGGCGAATTTCTTCTTTCGAAAAAAGTGGAACAAAGTGTTTGCATTAAATTTTGGGTGAAAAATGGAATCCAGTGCTTTAAAACTTTTGAAATGTTGACAGTTTCATACAGTGGGTCTACTCTAAGTAAGAAAAATGTGTATAAGTGGTACAAGCTGTTCCAAGAAGGCCGAGAGAATGTCGAAGACGAACCTCGCCCTGGACGTCCCGCACGTCAACAACAGATGAAAATGTTCAAGCAGTGGAAGAAATGGTGTTGAAAAATCGCCGAATTACCATCAGAGAAGTTGCGGAAGATATTGGCATATCGGTTGGCTCATGCCATGCTATCTTTTCGCGAAAAACGTCCGGAACTTTGGAAAAACAATTCGTGGCTTTTGCATCACGATAATGCATCTGCTCATTCATCGTTGCTTGTGAAAGATTTTCTGACCAAAAACAGCACCAAAGTCATGCCTCAGCCTCCATATTCACCGGATTTGGCCCCCAGTGACATTTTTCTTTTCCCAAAATTGAAGAGACCCATGAAAGAACATCGATTTTCAACGATTGAGGAGATAAAAACTGCATCGCTGAAAGAACTCAAGGCTATACCACAAAATGATTATCAGAAGTGCTTCGATGATTGGAAAAAGCGTTGGCACAAGTGTATTATATCTGAGGAGGATTACTTTGAAGAGGACAACATAAATATTGAGGAATAAACGAATATTTTTTGAGAAAACCATAAAGTCACCCTTATTTTTTGAACACACCTCGTTTAGCACTATTTCTATAAATCAGTACATTTTCAATTTTCGGACACTTTAACCGTACTAAAATATTATCTTTTATGTATATTTTTTCTTATTTATGAAATATACACATTTTCTTTCTATTTACGCTTTGCATTCTCAAAATAATCTGAAAATAACCCACATCTATTGATACAACTAATAGTTATGTATACAGATATCGAACATTCATTACCAGGGATGATTTTTAATGTTTCTAATATTTTGAGCGATTGCATCTGCTTTTGGGTTTTGTCCTTTTGTTTCAACTACATACGGTAGTTTATTTTCTAAATTGGGTTTTCTGACATGGTGATTCTTACTACTCTATGTCATTATGAAAATTATCATTACCGTGAAAGTTGACTTTGTGAATATTAAGAACTATTAGGTACCATTTCAGTGATTTACATGATACTTTATAGTTTAATTTAAAACACCATTTATAATGGTATAAGGAACATTTGTAAACTGTATTTACATAAAGTTTTTTTCTAGATGGACGAAAATAGATATAAACCTCGCTCTATAAGAATCAGATTATTTTAAAGATTTAGAAATGCCACCACACATCAATTATGGATTTCTTTTTACAAAGAATACGAAAAAAATTCTGAATATGAAAACCAAAATAGACCTATACTAGGATATTACTGTACTTGTAAAGGAGAGTCCAGGACATCGGTTCATGCTCACAAGTAGTATTTACTATATGGTATTTAGCTTAAGCAAGACATGAGCAAAATGTTCGATATCCCTCTCTTCAAGTACTGAGAAGTTTCCTCAATGCTAGTGTGAATGGTCAAAATACAGACATGAAAATAATAGACGCAGACGTTGAAAATGGTTGAATAATGATTTGAGCCTTTTAATCAAATGAATTGAATAGTAAGAGGTAAGGAGACTTATTTTAATGAAGCACCTTGAATAGTGAGAAGCAAGGAACTCACTTTAATGAAGCACCCCGAATAGTGAGAAGCAAGAAACTCACTTTAATGAAGAACGTCAAATAGTGAGAGGCAACGGTAAACCCCAGGAACAAATTTCATCTTTAAATTAGATAAAAAAAAGCTGCAGCACGTTTATCTAACGAAAGTTAAAATGTTTTCGATGAAAGATAAAATTTATTTGACGAAAGATAAAATTTATCTGACGCAAATATTTATTTGACATACGTGATATGTCCAACTCCTGCGTCTAGGTTTACCGAGAAAAATTCCCCCATAAATTAGAGAATCCTCGCGGTATTCATTTTTTAAAAATTTTTTCACATTATTTAAATGATTCTAACCAAAAAATCATTCACCTACACTTACAGAATACAAAGACTGCACTTTGGTTAATTTGTAGTGCTTGTTTTTGTTTTTGAACCTAGACGCAGCCATTTGACATATGGCATATGTAAAATAAATATCTACGTAAGATAAATTTGATCTTTCGTCAGATAAACGTGATGCAGCGTTTTTATCACATTTAAAGATGAAATTTATTTCTGGGGTTTACTGTGAAGGGGACTCACTTTAATCAAGCACCCCGAATAGTGAGAGGAAAGGGGACTCACTTTAATCAGGCACCCCAAGAAGAATATAATCCTATTACGTCCACGTCGTTATTACTGGGTAGTACTAAAAATAGGAAGTATTCAAAACTAAAACAGAATTCAGCTATTTGTTACCTGCATTTGAAATTGTTATGATCTTCATGAAATGTCAGTTTTCCATCTTTTCAAATGCGATTTCAAAATAATGGTTTTCATTTGAAAAAATCGCTTTGACCTATAAATTACTTTGAAAACCGCATTCAAGGTCAAAGTCATTGATACGTTTGCTTAAATCCCTTTGCCCCTACAACTTTTGCCTGAAAATGTTGATGTATCTCATCTCTATTTCTACATATATCACATTATAGATTAAGGTAATCCACGATGTGCAGTATTTAAACGAGTTTACTAAAATTTTCCAAAACTTTTCGAGTTTTCCATACCTTGTTTTAGAGACAGATACTTTCCCAGACGGAAAAAGTATATATAGTTTATATATAGTGTGAAGTTTTACATATAATATTCATTTGTCTTATATAAAAAATGTATAAAACAAATGAATATTATATAGCTCACAAACTAATGATAGGATCTTGTAATGCCCCAGGAAACCTTTGTTCGGCATGCCGAGAACATTATTTTCTGAAAGTTTCAGCCAATTTGACGAAGACATTTTTTCTACTGGTTTTGTGCAGGGTCCTTTGTGAATGTTGGTGTGGGCATATTTTGATAACAATGAATTGATATTTCTCTCATTA
>NC_046657.1:122921335-122926538 GCF_010883055.1 Belonocnema kinseyi | reverse complement strand
CGGTGGACAGAGATTTCCAGACAACGAAGACGTCATTGCCTCTGTAAGTGCTTATTTTGAGGAACTTCCGAAAACGCACTTTTCTGAAAGATTAAAAAAACTGAAAAAGCGATTGACCAAGTGTATAGAACTCCAAGGAGATTATGTTGAAAAATAAAAAAAAATTTACCCAAAAAAAATTGTTTTTATACTTCATTCTAAGGACTTATTGAACTACCCTCGTATCATTTCCGTCTTTTCAAGTCCGGGGTAAAGAGAACGGTTTCCATTGTAAAAAAACAATTAGACCTCTAAATATCCTTGAAAACCGCATACAAGGTCAAAGTCATTGATACGTTTGCTTAGACCCCTTTGCCCCCTACAACGTTTGTCGGGAACATTTTGATGCATCTAACCTCTATTTCGAGATATATCATATGTTAGATTAAAATAGTCGACGAAATGCAGAATTTAAACGAGTTTTCTAACATTTTCCAAGATTTTCAGAATTTTCCGTAACTTGTTATGGGGACAGAGGCTTCACACTATAATTAAATATTGTTTTTCTATTTATTAAACCTTATAAAAACTTTAACGTACTTTTGAGTTTTATCTGTAGCTTATGCTACGCATAGTCCCAGGATACTTGAAATATGGTACTTCTAGATCATATAGTTCGGAAACTAAGCCTATGATCTTTTAATGTCAGAGGAAACTTTTGTTCGGCACGCCGAGAACATCATTTTATAAAAATTTCATAAAAATTTGACGGATACATTTTTTTCATTGGTTTTGTGCTGAGTCCTTTGCTTGTTCTGGTTATTCAACTTTTCTACAGAAATTAGTTGAAGCACGCGTTTTATTGGCTTATATCTTATTCTATGAGTTCCAGCCTCCTCAGTCGATACACATTGGGTACAGTTGTTTGATATTATTCTATTCTGTTTGATTGAATCAAAACCTAATTTACTCTTTTAATAAACCTGTGATTAACATTTATTAAACGTTATGCAGTTAACTAATCAAAGGAGAATTGAGCCACCCGACATAAAGATATACAAATTTGCCTTTTGTGAGAAAAATGGGGGTACGTTCTTTGGAATCCATTTGACGAGGCAAACAGCCCATTTCCAGATTGAATCTCACAAAAATGACTTCACTAACTCTACAATCAGGGCGTTGTAATTAATTTGTAATACCTCTAATTGCGGTACTGTGTCAGGCGTGGAAGTCCGTGCATTTAATTTGTTTGCTAATTAAACAGCCCGCTGGGGTGCAACTCTATATTCTAGGGCCTCCAGGCTTGTAGAAACACTGGGAAAAATTAGAGGCCATTTTATTCGTTATGTGCGGGAATTTGAATTATTGGCAGAAGCCGATGCTCGTGATCAGAGTCTCGAAAATCAACATTTCCCACGCATTCTCATATGAAGTGATAAATGCATATTGCTATGCAGGATACAGTAGAAAATTAAAAGAAAGTAGAAAAAAAGATTAGAACGTTTTCAGGTTATGTAGAAGGGTTTCACTAGAGTTGACAAAAACTTGGAGAAAAAAATGAAGAAAAAAAATTAAAAACGTAATCAGCTTTTCCAATTTTTTCTAGTTAAAAAAAGTTCTTTTAGTAACTTAGCATTTTCTACTGCCAAATAGTGCACTGCACAGTGGTCAGAAATCGAAAAAAGGTGGTCAAAATTAGCAAATTATTAATTTTTCTTTGATCTTTTCACTTATAGATAGGTTTCAGTAGCATATGTGCAATTTATTGCAACATTGCATAACAATAAGATCCTTTCTTTTTCCCCGCCATTAAGTCTGAAAGTGAGCGATTCACAAGCAATATTTAACCGGTTTAAAACAAGGGAAAAACAATTACGCAAACAAACTCATTACCGGTGAAATAATGAACAAATGTTTGTTTTATAACACGAACTCGTCTCTGAAAAGTATATATTTCAATATTATTTAATTGGTGAATCCTGATTTTAGTGATTGTAATTTACAAGATCATGTAAAGTCAACTCAAATCGTCTCGAAGAAAAACCGGAAATAATATAATTTGATGAATATAAAAAATGTTACACTAAGTTGCACCGAGACATTTAGTTTAGGGTAATGATTAGGCTTTCTCCTGTTATACATTAAAAAACTAGCTGCGGATACCTGCGGTTTGAGTTAAATCTCAATTTCTGTTTCAAGCTGCATATAAGTCCATAACCTGAAAACTTCAAGCCCCTGTATATTGACAACCAGTTTGGAATCCATATTGGATTCGCGAGTTTGTTTTAAGAATGTTTTTTATCGTATTCGTAATCAACGACCTTGAAAACCGCTTTTATACTCATAATAAGCGACCTACAAAACCGTCTTATACTAAATTTTAAGAAAATCAACAATTTATTTAGCATAATGGTCAGCCATATTAGATCCGCGACTTGTTTCATAATTTTTGACATCGTACTGGTAATGAGCGACCTTGAAAACCCTTTCACCTCATTTTTATGAAAATTAAAAAATGTATTTAGAATTCTTGTCCACCATATTGGATCCACTATTTTTTTAAAAGAATTTTTCATATCGGATTCGTAATCAGCGACCCCAAAAACCAGAGAGTAACAGAATTTTGCCAATTTCATGAACATTTTATTTTTTTGGCCACCTTTTCCCGATTTTTGCCACTGGTAAAAGATTTACAAACCTAATGAATAAAATCAGAAAAAGATGCAGGTATTTCACAGTCGGTTTTGTGTTTTTAAAATGTCAGTTTTTACTCGCACCGAATAAATCCAACTATTCATACCGAAATTCTGTACACGTATACACGGAACTTAAAAATTATACTTTTTAGAAAGTCATGCAAAATTTTTGGAAAATCTCTACCGATTAAGAGACACTTTAACATTGAAGAAATTTAATGCATGGATAATGTTAGTGTCTATAAAATACGTTTAGACACAGCCCATGTCTCTTGTCTTTTTTTATATCCGCGAATTTAAAATTGACTTTTAGTAAGAAAATAATATATAAATAGTAAGGACAACTATAGGGTGACCACCGGACTACCCGGAATCTCCGGCGGTCTGTATATAATGTCGCCTACACCCGCTACTACGTCTTGTGTTAAGTGACCACTGGTCTCGGAAGGGGGGTGCGGATATGTGAATTGTACCGAAGACTTTACCCCCCAGCAGACTCCCATAGAATGGAAATATGGGGCCGACGTATAGCCCCCCCCCCCAGCACACCTTAATACTATATATGGCAATTAAAGCTGATCAGAGGACGTGCATGGGTGTCTACCGTTTGTTTGTGCATATCTCTGGAGATAAATTCCTGAAATTCTGACGTCGTTTCTAATAATTAAAGTCTACAATTATATTTTCGAGATTTTAACTAAAAACTAAATATCAATGTGTTTCATTTAATGTTAATATATAAATCACGGCGGGGCTGTATAATTTTATATGAAAAGTTCGAGGACCCAAAAGTTACGATTGGGAAGTTGTTGTAAATGGTGCTTGTAATCAATTTTTCATGAACTTGAAATGATCCATTAAGCCGCTTTTTTTATTAGTGAAAAATTCATTAAAATTGCTATGTATAATACCTTAAACGCTAAATAAGCTGGTACAACCATATTAAACGAGCTTGAAAAAGTATTTAGGCAAGTTAGAGTACTTGAAAATTATAACTAAAACGGTAATGTAAATGCTTATTCTTCTCTACTACTTATCTGTAATGTAATTATTTACTTCATCAACCGTTAATAAATGAATAAATTGTCTATATTGATTGGTCTGATGTCTCACAGCTGTTCGTACCCGTGCACTTGGTGCAACGCTCATAAAGATTTCTTAGACGCTATAGGCGTGTTGAGAACAATCGGGAGTTGCATTGAAAATTTTAAAGCTTGGAAAGCAAACGGAGCTGAAGAAGATTTTAAAGATTAAAAAATTTTTTGTAATTTACCGATAATTTTACCAGACGAAGAAAAGCAATTTATTAACTTGATTGCACCGCCCGAGTTATATGTGTTGGTCGAAGTTGTAAACACTTTATTTAAAAGAATGAAAAACAAATTTGAACAAATTTGTGAAATGTGGGCTACAAAGTGCAATGTCAGTCGAGAAATTTTTTATAGAAGTGCAGGATTTAATGGAAATTCGTGTAAAATATTATTTAGCAAAGGGGATATTTTATGTGAAATTTGCGCAACAACCTGTAATTTTTCTTGTATGCAACTTGTTACATGTTTTGACGCATTCAAACAGGTTGCAGATTCCTGTTTTTCAAATGATTTAAAATCAGATTACCTTGACAAGATCGCAGTTTAAAAAAAATTATTTAGATTTGGAGATAAAAGTTACTCCGAAAGTTCATGCCGTTCTTTTCATATTAAAGATTTTAATAAGAAAAACAAGAAAGGATTTAGGTTCTACTCGGAGCATGCTGTTTAATCAGCTCATGCAAACTTTAAAAAAATGTGGATTAAGTATAAAGGGAAAAAGACACATCCGAAGTATACAGAAAATGTACTCAAAACTGTTTGCGAATATAATGGTAGACACCTTTAATTTACAAACACTTGAAGTTTGAAGTTCACAAATCTATTTAATTTCAATTTTTGTTGTTTACCTTAATGAATTATGTTATATTTTCATTGAATATTATGTAATTGTAAGTTTTCCTTAGTTTAAAACGTGCTAATATACTTGCTAAATATATTCAAACTGTAAGTACGTGCAATATCTTGTAATTTTTTTTGTCAGATAAAAATTATTTTATAATCTAAAAAAATGCGGCTAGCTTTTAGTAATTAATTTAATATATTCACATAAAACATTCATATTACTATTTCAATCATGTTTTTCAAGTACTTTAACTTGCTTATATACTTTTTCAAGTTCGTATTATATCGTTGTACCAGTTATTTAGCGTTTAAGTTATTATACATAGCAATTTTAATGAATTTTTCACGAATAAAAAACGGCACAGGGGATCATTTTAAGTTCGTGACAAATTGATTATAGGCACCATTTACAACAACTTCCCACTCGTAACTTTACCCCCACCGTGAAATAACATAACTTATTTTCTTAAGCAAGAGGTTGCTAGATAAAAAAGACTAGGATTATTTTAAGCCTATTAAAATATATTTGTTCAGCAAACAAAAAACTACCTCTAATTATATGCATAAAAATAAGGGTCTATGATAAGCTGTTGA
>NC_046657.1:122898192-122921235 GCF_010883055.1 Belonocnema kinseyi | reverse complement strand
CACATTAGATATAAGGAAAGTGGTAAAAAGGTCAAAGATGTAGATGGGCAGAGGAAAAAAGGGGGGATCTGTAGGATGGATGAAAAAGAACGTTTTTAAGTTGGAAGCATAGAAAATGAAAATGTAAGAGTGAAAAAGAAAAGATGTAAACTGAAATAGTATGAGTGAGAAAGATGGTAATTAAGCAAAAAAGGCCGGAGAAAGATAATAAAAAACTAATAATAATGCCGAAGGAGGTCTCGCGTTGGTGTCGCGGTAGGGCTTAAGATTTCCTCCTATGATTTTGACGGCTATGTTTGCGGTAGCACTGCTAATGACAGAGTTTTAAATATTTTAAAAAGCTTGTCGCCACAGGATGCGGAACCGTGGTGATAGTCAGTTGCGAGATGGCCAGGCAGATCACACTAATTAAACAGCTGGCCAGCAAAAAGATCTGCGACAAGCGGTAAGCAGTGGAACATCAACTTGCCTCCTGAGGATGCTTTGACTAGCGTTAGCTACTTGCAGCCAACCACCTCGGCAGAAATACCTTAGGAGAGCATCCAGTGGGACACCACAATGAAAGAGGAATTGGTGCGTCTCTAATGCGAAAAAGCGAAGTTTGAAACAAAAATGGAAATAGGATACAATTTAAGGACGAAATTTCCTGCAAAGTATCCTAATATAAAGAAAGTTGCACTAAGAGATCTTATCGCTAAGGGGAAGCACATCAGGACTAATCTACATATCTGAGAAGACCAAGCCATTAAGGTTAAACAACAGGTTCATTTGGCGTAGAAAAACGAGGGCAATGAAATGAGTTTGAGTTAGCCACGTCAAATGGTCAAGCAGGGGCAATTGATGTTCTTCCTCGACCTGCTAATGTTGCAACACCACCAAATCCTCCAGAGGTTGACGGCTTTATACAACCAGAGGCAGAAGCAGAGGTTCATCAACCAAAAAGACGATTGAAATGGAAATACTATATGAAGAGAGGTGTGATGCGCCTCTATTTTCTGTTAGAGAAATGTGGGCAAAGTGTGAGGAGAGAACATCATAGACTCTTCTTACTTTAATACTCAGAGCTAGCCACATGAATAAGCAAGCAGAGTCTGGCAGATGAAAAACGCTCAAAGTTGAAGCTGAGCGCGTAGATGCTAGAGATAATAAACAGCGAAATCTCAGAAAAAATAGAACATCTTGAAATGCATTCTGGTCATGCTTCACTAGAGTTTAGACATGTAGAACCAACACAAAGGTATTTTCTGCTTAAGATGAACATCACAAATGATCTGCGTGCACTAATAGAACTCCTTAACAGCAAGGTTTTACGTACGCATTAGAACGTAACACAAACTGAGTTAGAGGTGCAAACTAAAAGCATCCACAATCGGTACATCGAGACATTTACACCATCAATATTGGATGAGATTATAGACCTCCAACGGCAGAGACTCGATGTTCTTACTGTCAGATTACGTCAGTACACGAAAAATAGTGCACAAAGGTAAAAAAATCGAACCTTTCAAACAGGTGAAAGAAGGTTCTATCGTGAACTAAGTGTGAAGCAAAATAACCAGCGAGATACCGAAGTTCCTCAATTAAAATATATGACTAACTACTGATCGTTTCAGCGGTCTTGAAAGTTCAATTAACTGCGAAGCTTCAGGTCCGGACATGGTGCACAATTGCTGGTACAAGTATCTGACAAGTGTGCATAATGCGTTGGCATATTTAAAATCTATCTGAATTTCGATCGATAACCTGTCTTGTAACAATTTATAAATTTCTTACAACTATCATTGCAGATAAGTTATATTCTCATTGCGATGAGAACGACATCATTACAAAAGAACAAAAACTATGTTGTAACATCAAAGGGACTTGCACAGGTCATACATTGACTACAAATAAGCGTTTCCGACCGTGCCACATGATTATTTGCTTAAAGTCTTAAAACTTTACCAAATTTAGCCACGCATTATTGACTTTCTAAGTCGTGCGATGATGCTTTGGGGTACAAGAATCAAGTATTTTGATCATGGACAACCAAGGACAACTAGATCAATACGAATTAAGACGGGAATATTTCAAGGAGACTCCTTTAGTGCACTATAGTTCTGTTAAGCGTTGAAGCTATTAAGAAAAACACCTGTCTATTGGGTTCAGCATACATGACAATGAAGATGGTTCTCAAGTGACCCACGTTCTATACATGGATGACCTGGAGCTATATGCTAGCTCAGCCCAGAAACTGCAGCAAGTGATCAATGTCACAAAGCAGTTTTCAAATGAGATCCACATATAGTTTTGACTAGATAAATCTAGAACAGTGCATTTATCCAAAGGGGAATTAGAGATCGGAGAGTTAGAGCATGAGTTCGAAAATAACATCGAGGTAATGGCTGGGGGCGAGTCACATAAATATCTGGGTATTCTTAAATCTAAGGGTATTTAGCACACTATAATTGACACAAACCTAACATATGTCTTTACTACGAGATTCAGATTAAGTATAAATCATGTAGGCTCATTTAAAGATCTAACACCGACCTTGAAAAGTTAAACAGACGTTGCAGACAAGCGTTGTAGATGTCAGAAAACAGTGTAAGTTATAAGTTATACAGTTGCGAGACTATTTGAACAGCAAACGAGATATTATGCTTTACACCACCATATGTGTAAAGTAGATATTGACTGCACGCTCTTGAATTTGTTCTCGGACGAAACTTTTAATATAGTGAGGCATCTAATATTTGGTTGAGGAAGAGAGTTCTGTATACAGAGACAGCAGGGTTTGTCAATGCGATACAGGACAAAGTTGTAAGCATCAGAAATGATCGTAAATACGTGTTACATCAAGGCGTAATTAATTGGTGCCGATTATGTAGAGATACCAACGTATCCATCGTATCCGTCGAAGTAAAGACCATATGGAGGAATGTGAATCACGCATCTTTTCATTCTCTTTTGATTTCGGCTACAGGCAATGTGCTCGCAAGATGCACTGAACATCTTGAACATTTAGGTGTCTGTAGAATATTAGAGCATCAAGAAACAAGCGACTTAAAACCTGTGGAGTAGCAGATGGTAGCTCTAAGCGAGCATCCAAAGGTGACTGTCGTTACCTCCAACTCTTGCAGCCGCTGTTTAAGCATAACAGCGGTAAAATAGGAACTTCAAACTACAACATACTCGTAATTTTGTACCTAGAGCATAATCGCAAGAGATTTAAACATCGTATTACATTAACTTGTAACATTCTCATCTCAACAGTCACTTGACTTAGCCCGTGGCTATGACGAAAAACCGGGTTCACCCCAGTAAAATTATGAAAAAAAAAAAAATGGCGTAGGGATATGGCGAACCCATCGCCCAAGAGCTCCGCATCTTGCATTCATCCACGTTGCATTGGACTAACTGACAAATGCTACGAGTTATGCCGTTATGTCACCAGTATTGCGTAGTTCCACCCACAGAACTCTCTCGGATGGAGAACATTGTTTAATTAAAAGCGGCAATAGAACCGAACCGAGGCGACTGCCAGACAATGGCCGCGCAGAAACGCGAGAACATCGTTTTTAATAGTCGGACAAACTCGGAACAACTTGGGGGGGACATCCTTATCTATTGGTCAAGATATTACTGAAACGAAGAGGATACATGCAGAGGTTACATAAACGTTGGGCCAATATGCACCTGGAATATTATGATGAAACGCCTGAGTATTTAAGGTATCAGATATCCTCTTTATGCAAAGAGGACATGAAGCTTTTTATCAGCAAGAGGAAGAGCATCACCCTCCAGCCAAAAACATACCACCATTTCCAGCAAGTTGTATGCTTCAGTAGGCCTGAGTCATATTAGCGAGCGTGTTGCATAGCTTGAGTTTAAAATTACAAAGGCGACATGGCATGCATCAATTGTTCTTGTGTTATTAGCTGCACAAAAACATATTGAAAATTCAATCTAAAAGTTAGAGCAGTTGCGTAAAACTTACGGAAAGCAAATCACACGTTGAGCAAGTGTAAATTGCTGACCATTAAGCAGCACTGGACGCACAAAATAAGATCTCTTTTAACAGCCAAAGAGCGCCTTGTATGACGAGTAAAGTGGAATCAAGAAAATTCTACCCTTTCCCCTCATCCTTACCGCCTGTTCAATATGCATCATCAAACAAAGGATATTAAAAAATGTTAATATCCGAATATCGAGGCGGTATGGAGTGCAATAGTTGAACAACATAAATGCAAGAAAGGACTGGCAGGTTGCAGGGGGAACCTGTTAATATAGATATTCATAACACAGGTTTCGATTAGGTAAGACGTATGATAAAGCTTATGCTCTTGTGGCGGACAAGATTTGTCATAACATCTGGCAATAGAAAGTGACTACCAGCTATTTCACATATAAGAAGGGGGTCTTCCAAGGCGACTCTCTGAGTTCAAAATATGTCTGCATCTTCCAGTTGCCTCTATCATTGTGCTATGGGTCAAAAGCTCTGGATACCTATGTGGCCCGCCGAACAGAAGAGAATTTAAGGTCGAACATCTTTTATGCATAGACGACCTGAATCTCTTTGCCTCTTCTTAAGAGTACCTTAAAATCCTTGTGGCGGCGGTAAGCCGATACTCTAAAACAATTTGCAAGAGATTTAAACTTGACGAAATACCAATTAACATCTGAATCATGGAGAAACATATCCCTATTTAAGACTACTACAGACGGAAACCCAATATGTTCGTGTGTTAAGAACGCACCTGAAAAAAAGCTATCGCCAGATTCTGAGAAAAGTTTGGGCTTTCCAATAATTTGGGAAAATACGATCCAGGCGAGTAATATGCTGATCATCCCGATACTGCTCTACACTCTTGATGCAGTAAAGTGAAATGTAAATGAGTTTAATCAACTTGCTGAAAGCACACACAAGATACGACAACCCATCGTAGTCATCATCCTAGATCTCTTCTACGCCATATTTACCTCCATCAAGATAAAGGGGTAGAGGTTTGGTTGTGCGTGAAGTGTCTTAATCGGAGAACGGTTTTGGCTACAGCGTGCTCAGTTCTAAATAGGATATATCATTTTATGCGACTCGTATATCAAAATGGAGTCGTCACTGCGGCGGTGTTTCCAAACCGTGTTGAAGACAAGAAAGTAGAGGAGCTTGGTCTCGTATTTGATTCCAGCTAGGCTGTATATGGCCTAGCATCTCTAACACTTTTCGTGCTCAAAATTCATGTGCAGAAGCAGAACATTTGCTGCTACTAAAGGATAATATTAACAAGCCCCTTCATGGTAAATTCGACGGCATTATTAGTAGAAAAGAGCTATCGATGGGTATGCCCAACATGTTTCTCAAGTCTGCTGGATTGAGATCGGAGACTGAGTGATTTAGTTTTGCCTGTCAAAACGGAGTCAAGATACCTTAGTTTACTGCAAGCGCATAATGAATGTACCAGTAGCAATACCAACTGCCGAGCGTTGCTAGCAAAAGCCAGAAACACTTGGACATGTTCCTAGTATATGCTCCAAGTACACACGCTACGGACACGTAGAGAGAATTAATGCGGCTCTAAAACTGTTGTATCAAAATTTTCGGCACTTCTATGGTGTTGATATAACGTCCGTCTTGCCATTCACCCAGGGAGAACTAGAATCCGTTGTAGAGAATGAACAGTGCAAGATTTACTGGAATTTATCCTTCTCCACCTCTCAACGTATCAGTGTCAGAAAACTTAACATTGTCTTATAAGATCTAATGAGTAAAATAATTTACGTAATTGAATTCTCGGCATCAGCCGATGATAATATCCCGGCAAAGGACGAAGAGAAATGAGGTGAATATCAAACACAAATTCATTTCGAGCTTATTGATGGTATAAAAGTTTCCTTTCTTAGTTGGCTCATAGATTCCAGCTTGCCAGAGTCAAGCTCAGTCCATCGCGTGCCGGATCTAAAAGGCTGTTCCTTTGGGATCACTTTATCTTTTCCATCCACACTGTTTCTCATAACATTCTTGAACATTCTTCAAATTGGTAGTTTTAAAAAAGTATCCATAGGTGAAACCTTCGTCTTCAACTGTTCCGTCTGCCGTGTAAAGTAAAGCGCGGTTAGAGACCGGACTTCAAGGAACAGTGTTCTACGATAGTTTTCTACGTAAATTCCCAGTTTTTTTCTATAGAATGCAAGCATGAGTGGGTATGGGAAGCTACGTAGCGGGAAAACACGGAAAAAGTGTGTCCTGTAAAAAGTGTAGTATTAGTTCAGGAATCTTGAATGGGTTCAAAATGTGGAAATTCTTAAATTACTTTTTATAAAAGATTTAAAACGTTTCAATACTAAATGTAAACGAGTCTTGTAATTCTCGATAATAGTTTAGGAAAAAGAGTTCTGTATTCTGCCGTTCATACTAAAAAGTTATGTAACTGCTTTCTGAGTTGAACGGAGATTACTAAAAAAACCAATTGCGCTAAGAACTTTAGTATTGGAACACATCTTCATTAATGGAAGTACCCCTTTTTGGTAAAAAGAATGTGCTCTTTCTTAGTTTGCAAGACAAAATTGATTATTTGTGTAATTTATATTTCAGAATGTACTTGCAGATTTTTCGAGAATCAAATGCCAGGTAAAAAGCAAGCGAAGTCGCTTGCGGAGTGTTTCGCTGTAAAGTTATCGAGCGTTCGGCCCTTAATAGAACAAGAGAAATCCGCAAACTCTATGCATGTCATGTCGTATTTAAATGATGTAGCTTGCGCATTTCTTCACTTGGAAATCTATAGACATGTCTATTTCTTATTCTTATATATAGTAAATAGGTAATTAATCAACAAAAATTGAAGAAATTTATTGTTATTCGGTTCAAAGATAAAAGTATTTATCTAAAAAGGTATAAATTTATAATTTTAAAATAATTTACAATAACACTTATGTATATTTTTTCAAAAAAAAAGTATTTTAAGTAAACAAAAATGTGAACTGAATTTTCAAATTTGGTGTCATTCCTTAGGACAATCAGCTAGGATTTTCATTTCACATTTTTTTTATTGCTGAAATGATCTAGAACAAATATACCGAGAAATTCTTTTTTTGCACGTTGGGCACAATTAAATTTGCTAGTAGTTCACCGTGAGCATCTGCTGGCACTAGTGGAGTTTTTATTTTGTACCCAGCACCTTCTGTTACAAATTGCAGGCACCACAAAGTACTTCTCATACATTTTTATGATGCATTTGGTCAAGTTGCTCAATATTCGGAATTTTAAACACTCATTTTTCATCATAATTAATTCAAAATTAAAATGTTAACCATGGTAGTCACGCGTAGCTTACTCTATTTACTATACGAAATTTAAGTTAGAAGCGAAATTGAGTCCACTCCGAATTGTAGAAAAGTTGTGAATATCCTTAATTCGGTTTAAAAGAATTTGTATAAGTTCCTTAAATGAAAAAAGCGCGCTGATATTATAGGACGTCCTAGCCAGTCAAGTACAATTTATCTGCGCCTCTTGTGCGCAGTCGAACATTCGTCGGAAATGCGAACTAAAGATGGCTGCAACCTGCAACATTAGGCTTGTTTTCTAACAAAAAATCCGGCTCATAGGCTTGGACAGAAAAGTTTGCTTCTATTGTACGTATAGCAGATATTTTATAGTGCAAGCATTTTTGGAGTATTATATAATATTCATTTGTTTTATACGTTTTTTGTGTAAAACAAATGAATATTATATATAAAACTTGAAACTATATACAAACTATATATAATTTTTCGGCCTGGGTAATTAAGGTGATATTCACTATTTTGTAATATTTCTATTCAATTTTATTTAACTGTTATTTTTAGAGAAATCAAAAGTAGTTTGGTTATTTTCATTTTCGTATTTAAGAATTCAATACTAGATTGGAGAAGAAAATAATATAATACTAATATAATATAATGCTTTAGTTTCAGTAATTTGACAGAAAATAGTTCGACAGGAGTATCGACTATTTAAAAAATGTTTTTAAACCCCTTAAAAAATTGCGAAAATCCTTGAAATCCCTTGAAATTTTCAAAATGCCTTATAATCCTGCAAAATCGGAGGAAATCCCTTAAAATCTCTAAAGAATGGTTAAAATCCTTGAAATTCCGTGAAATATTATGAAATCCTGAATAGGAACTAAGTAATCCTAACTAAATAAGAAGATTAATTTTCTGTCAAAAAAGACGAATTTTCAGGAAAATACATTAATTTTCAACAAAATCGTTCCATTTTTAGGCCAATGAGGCTCATCATTTACAGAACAGTTACATTTTCAACTAAAATATACGATTTTTAAATACGAGAGTTAATTTACAAAAAAGAAAAAACTAATTTTGTAAAAAAAATGTGAAAATTTTAATTTGAAAGAATTTCTTATTGGCGAGAAAGGTTATTCTCTGCCAAATAGTTTAATATATACAAAACATTTCACTTAAAAAAAACTCATCAAAAGTAAATGTGTATTGAACTTTCGACGAGAATATACGGTGATAAATTGAAAGTCAATTCAAATTAAAATAAATACTTAAAATTAAAAAATAATTTCGTCCGGGACTGGTCGCTTCTCACAAACAGCGAGCATTTTCTCGTGTTTTAACTTGTGACCTTGTAATGTAAATAAGAGACTTCAAATCTGGTGTTCTGCTTCGCAGTACGACTTCTTTTATTTCCTTTAGAAAGCTCTATATTTTTACAGACTGTCTTAGAAATTATATTAGCTGCCTCTTTACTTTTTCTCAGGCTGTTTTAGATACTTTAGAGTCTTCAAATTGCTTTTGCTTTATCAAAATTTTCGAGACAGTCCAGTACTTTATGTGGTTTTTTCTTGTACTTATTATTGAAAGATTTTGTAAATATTTAAAGATGGAGACTTTCAACTTTTATAAAATTTTAGTACCTGTCCAAAATTCCCAGGCTGAGTTCTAGACTTGTTATAGGATAATTTATTTCTATGTACTGAGAAGAAGGAAATGCAGACAATAAATGAAGATGCTGGTTTTGTTGCGGTTAAGTTGTTTGGTATAGAACTGCCAAAACGAGGTGGGGAGACTGACCCATTTGGATAGGCTACAGTGCGAGAGTATGGATAAGACCTAGCGAGAGATTTTTTTTCTCTTCTGACTCTCTGAGGCGATACCCTGACTTCCTATACTTATGAGCTGTTGTTCCATTCATTTAGTGGGAGAGAATAGCCGGGCTAGGTCTAGCGGTCCTCGTAGTAGCTATGGTTGAATTATCTTCAAAAATAAGAAAATAAGTGAAAAACTTTATTCAAAATTATCTACAGAAGTCCGTATTTACGATAGTAGCGAAACGTGCTACATTGTTTTATAGCCATATGGGAGAGAATTACGATTCACTACCCTGCGTCTCTTTATATGTATTTGATGATAACGAGTGGTTCGAATAGTCCGAGATTTTATTTCAATCGGCTCTCTATTGGCTATCCTAAGGTCACAAAAGATGCGAAATTTACAAGTTTAGAGTTACAAAAATTTAAATTTATACCTATAGCTTTACACACTGCTGATTCCGTGCTTTCTGCAGCGCGAGTTATATGGGTAATTCTCAAAAAGTTGGCCATTTTGTGTCCAAGCTTTGCAATCAATAATAAAGAAGAGATGGGAAATCCAAAAAAAGTTCATAATAGCAGCTCAACATGAAGAAACACCTCCATCATTTTGATGAATCTTAATTTTTCCTAATTGTAGCTAAAAATAAAAAAAATGTCCTGTCGGTCCCGTGTCCCCAGTACAAGTTTTCTCGCATTTTATCAACATTAAACTATTATTACCGTAATCTATCCCCCTGTCACCTGAATCATATCATTAGTATGAATAATAATATTTAAAAAATACACTTTTTAACTTCGATCATTGTTTTATCGATTATTATAAAAAATTCAAAGTTCTCCGTTCTCATGTCCTGTCGGTCTCACGCATAGTTAACTGCTTTTCATATTAGAAAAAATATTAATGTCAATGTAAATTTGGTTGAGATTTGTTACTCGGATAGTTCTTCAATTAATTCACCAGTAGATAATTAAATAGTCAATTTGGCTTTTCGCAAAATTAGTTAAACTGTGCTCTTAGACACGCGTACCTTAATTATGTGTCCTGTCGGTCCTGCCTAAAACTCCTCAATTACTTGAAAAATATCCAAAAATAAGGTCAGATTTGGATTCGGCAAGTAAAAGTGTACAAGTATTGATTTAAAAAAAATTTATGACGTTATTTTTTATACGCACAAATATGAAATATTATTAAATTTTTCGTGTGCAAGATGTCCTGTCGGTCCCAGTCTCGAGTTTCGAGGTAAGTCGTACGTCAGTGACGGAACGTGGAGAGCTAGCATTCCTCGGACTTCAAATACACGACGGTGCATTGTGATGGAAAAAAATCGTTCTAACGCGAGTGTGTAACCAAAGTACAAACAGGATTAAAAAAGTTATTTTGACTCACCCAACAACGGAAGGCAAGGGTTGTTATGAAAATCAGTTGATGTTTATTTGAATAAATCATCGTACATCCTATTTTTTCTTATTAATATTCAGAAAAGCAACAGTAAATAAATAAAAAGGTGGTACATCATTCTATTTTATTAAATTTTTATTGAATTTTATGGAAATCGACTGAGAACTAATTAGTTTGCATTATTTCTCTACGTTCAGAATATGTGAGCCATTCCCAACATTGTTATTATTTTTAAATAATAATTTATGAATTTTTTCGCGGCCACACTTATTTTCCGTTACCTGATAGTTAGTACTATAAGATAAACAAGTTTTTAGTCAGTTTGAAGAACTTTTTTTCTAAGAAACTACACTCCCCAAAGTGGCCAACTTTTTGAGAAATACCCATATACGCGTAAAATTTTGGTCCGCCCTTTATCTTCTTTGAGCTCGTCGGTTAAATCCCCCAAGAGTGAGCCTACAGGTGGGCTATATTCCCTGGATTTACGTTTGTGATGTACGAGTATATGCAGGTATCCGTGTTATTTTACAAGACGCGTCGGTTTCTTTTAGGTATGCCCAACAAAGGTAGGTATAACATTTGGTCGTTTGCAGGTACGATATTTCTGATCTCGCTTTTTGGGTAAAGTAGCATACGCGTACTTATTTTTCTGTGTTCTTACAATCTGTGTTCAATGTAAATTATTCGTAATTTGGGCCTGTAAATGATTTTCACTTATTAGAATCAACGTACAATGTCGGATGCTCCATAGAAAACCACCCATACCCAGGTGCGAATTTCGGTCGGATGCCAGAACTTGACCATCGGCCCAAAGTCGGCCCTGCTCTGGTAACCTGTCTACGGTAACCAGAATTGAGCCGACTAAGATGTTTTCAAGCTGCCATGGTCGGAGCGACGTTGGCGACGGACGTCGGTGGCGAGCGAAAAGCCGACCGTCAGTCCAATTCTCACCCAACTATGGTACGAAAATCGGATAAATTGTGGCAGATTGGTCGTTACGACCACAATGATGTGGTCGGTCCGACTATGGATACAGCAGCTGGATTGGCATACGTCACCTTGATGCACCCGATGGTCGGTCAAACATTGGCCCGAGTATGAGCAAACCGTCGGGTAAACTCTGGTTGATTGTTACAAAAAGACCGTGAAACTGCAGTCGCCCAACTGTGGTCAAGAGTTGGCCTATCCGCCGACGTCACATATGCCCGTAAAATTGGGCGCACATAACCTACTTCATTTCGATAGATTTTCTTTCGGCCGCAGTTGATCTGCTCGTATTATTGAGAGGTATCGGAATGGTGTGTTACTCATAGAAACATATAAATATTCAAAATAAACCTTTAAAAATACTTAACCAAAAATAGAAACGTTTAAGAGTAAATATTTATTATTTAGATATCTTTGAAATTATCAACTTTAGTTTCAAATCAACAAAAATGAAAAAAATTGGTTAATTTGTGACACAATATCATAATTAAAAGTGTCGAAATGAAACATTAAGAATTTCTAATTGAATAATGCTGCATATTCAAAATGCATCTATTTTAATACATAATAAAGTTAATTTTAAATCCTGCAAAATGTAAAAAATCTAAAAAAAGCATCGAACACTGAATATAATCAGGGTATAGTTTCCCAATTTGTCAACCCTCTTTCCAAATTAATCTATGAAGAAAATACAACATACAGTTTTTATAAACAAACTTCAAGTGCTTCAATAGCCGACTGGTTAGAGTACGCGGTAAAATGCACTAGTTTAGTTAGGGTTCGAATCCTGGACAAGTAAAATTTTTTAAAGCATTACAGCGTGCGATTAAAAGTATAAGTAACCATGTGTGTGAATTATGTATTTAGTAATAATTAAAAGTGAAGATTATATAATAATAATTTTAAAAATAACTTTTTTTCAAAATTGATTTTTGTCAAAGGTTGGGCAGGCGTCATCTTAATAGACGGCCCATGTATAGGACCAAATGTTGGCCCAACGTGGAGAAGCCAAAGGCGGTTGACCGTTATCTTTTAGCTGGTTGGCCCGACCAGCGGCGCACAAAGTTGTACCGACCGTCCGACGGTTGGGCCGACGGCCATTTCGCACCTGGGTAGAAATAAACCCGCCACCGAGCTTGTCGAATGTCCATGTTTGGAAACAGTTTGAACTCAAGAAACGGGTTTTTGCACATGTGTCTGTCTGTATTTATATATGGTTGTATGTCTGTATGTCTGCATTTTTGTATTTATATGGATATGTAGGCTTTTAGTTTGTTAGCAAGATAAAGTTTAAAACAATTGACATATTGAATTGGCCTTATGTATACACTTCAAGTGTTCTAAGCTAAAGGATAAGTCCGATAGCCAGCCATTTTGGATACAAATTCAAAAAGTGAGCGCATTTTGAAAATTTTTATATCACTTTTCAATATTCGAAAATTTTCTGTACGGTAATTCGTAGTACTTTGAAGGACCAACGTCTTTACCTAATTACTTTATTTTGATGAAAGAATAATTACCAGAGTTATATCACTTACAAAATTTAAAAAGCAATGAAAATAAAAAATTTAAGCTAAATAACGCACGATATGAAAAAAGTCAAGAGAAGCAAAACATTGCCTTTTAAAATCCCTACCAGGTTATCATAATAACGTTTTGAACCGTCTTGAAAAGTCGAAAATTTAAATCTTGTTTGTACAAAAAATGATGAAAAATTTCATTTTGCGTTCAAACTATGCAAGATGCAAAAAAGATGAAAATACTAAAATTGTGCGACCAAAAAAGATCTACAAAGTGGTTATGATTATTTACTTTTCATATGACGCACAGTTTTTGGTTCATGCGTAAAAAACAACATTAAAAAATGTATATACAAACGACACAAGCTACGAAAAAAAATTAAACAAAATTGTTTTTCCGAAAAGCAGTTACAAATTTGTGATTTATAATTCGTTGATAGGAACCATAGTTTTCGTTTTAATAGTTAAAAATAATATTAAAAATGAAAAATATTAAAATTGTTGAAAAACGACGCAAGGTACGAAAAAATTTAACTCACAAACATTTTTCATGCAAAAAGGATCTACGAAATCTTTATTTATAATTTTTAGAAAGGAAAAGTAAATTTTCGTCTAATCATAAAAAAGGTTAAAAATAAGCAAATTACATTTCTCGAAAAATGACACAAGAGAAGAAAAAAAATGAAAAGACAAAGTTTATTTAACTGAAAAAGAGGTACAAATTTGTTAAAAGCTATCGTCACAAAAAATGATTTGAATAATTATTATTATATATAAAAAAATTATTGATTTATCAATGAAAAGTTAATTAAGGAATTTTTCAATAAAAATTAACACAAAAATGTATTGTTGTTTGAAAAAATTGTATTTGAGAAGACTCTTATAGTAATAAATAGATACAGCTTTCTCGCGAGACGGCACACAAGCAACTGATATTCATATTAATGATATGGTATGTAGTCAATATAATTTTGTTTACATCAAGGATTAAGAAAGATAAGCAAATGATGTATATCTGCATTATACCTATATTGTTTGAAGATATAAATATCAACATTTTGTGTGTCTTTACGATGTCGTAAATAAGTCGCATGATCTGACGATGTCTTTACGGCATTGTAAAGACAGCGCAACGACATGGACATAGGATGTCGTAAAGTTGTCGTAAATATGTCGTAACGATGTCGTAAAGACGTCGCCAAATTTTGTGCCCACTGGGTAGTATATACTTTGCTATTACAAGCTTATTTCAAAATTTTCGTTTTTACAGCATATCTTTGTAAAATGATCTATTTTTATTTTCGGAAAACACTTTTTGTATGTTTTGCATTAAAACAAAATAAATAAATCACGCAGATTTTGTCGTAATGGCAGACTAAATTTTTCTTACTTGCAGACCAGCATGTGGAGGTTCGAATGATAAAATTTCGAAATAATTTGTATGTTATTAATGCATCAAGTATTATAGTAGGGACGATTTCTCGAGGACCATCGACAAGTGTCTTTTGTCTTAATTCTTAAGATAAACTATTTTGAAGAAATGAATTTCAACTTCTTACGTGAATTCAAACTTTGTTTTTCCCCCCAGTAGTGATCTGACGTAGGAACGATAACTTTCAGAAAAAATGATCAGATTGGATTAAGCTTTGGCACATTTTTTCAGGCTGAAAGGAAAAAGACAAGTTCGTTAGCCCGCTATTCTGGATAAGAATTCATTCAAATAAATATTTTAAACCAAAAAACAAATTATATGAAAAAAATCCCAGAAAATAAAATCGTTTCTTTTTTAAAGATATGTAAGATTATTATAACAATTTTTTTAATTTTCTTGAAAAATTTAAAATACAATCTTTGATTGCACAAAAAATAATAAAAATCAAAAACTCAATTTTTTGGTCAAACTGCGCAAGATAAGAAAGAAGAAAAAAAATAACAGTGAAAATTAATAAATTAAATTTTTGGACAAACGACACAATCTACGAAAAAATTAAATAGACAAAAGTCATTCAACCAAAAAATGTCTATAAATTTGTCATTAATCATTTTTGGATAAGATGCGCACTTTCTGTTTTAATCGTGAAAAATGACTTTACAAATAAACAAATTAAATTGTTCGACAAAAACACACGTTACAGTAAAATGTTTAAATTACATCTGAAAATTTGAATTTAACCTTATTTTTTCATAAGGCACGTAATGAGAATATTCCCTTTGAAGCAGGCAGAGCTTTAACAAAAGGGAATTCACAATCATTAAATGTTAGTTGTTGATGGTTTGACCAACAGATGCGCGCCCTAGGAGTGCTTAATCTTGCGAGCCGCGCGTCAGGTGCGTGATGAACATATGCCCGCACAGCGAGAAGGTTTTTTAAAGTACATCGCACGTTAATTCCCTCTACTACAAACCACAGGGTTATTCACTAAACAGATTATCTATTTGAAACTATCATGAATGCGGAACTCTGTGACATTCTGAGTGACCATGAAAATTAAATTCCATAAATTCTCGAAATGGCAATCACGTACATATATTGAAATGATAGACTCGTATTATCCTGTGTAAAGCTATCGGTTATTAATTTAATACTGATTAAATCGCACGGTTTATATGGAGCTATAATAAATTGAAATACTTCTTGCACAAATGATTCGAGCCAATCTATCCGACAAATTGTTTCGTTAGGTATATAACAAAATTGTAATTACATGTCGCTACTGTGTAAACTGAAATAGAGAAAATTTTTACTTTATATATATATACTATAAATTTATATCTATATTTACTTTATCTATTTATTAAAAATGTTGAATTTTATGGTAATTCACCAACCTGACTACTATCGGCGAGAAAACTATAGGCATCTTAGCCAACTCAACCAAAAAAAATTCTAGCGCAATAAAAAAATAGTCATATGAAAGCTAAAAGTGTTCTACGTAAATAAGCTTCAAAGCGTTTATGTAAAAAAATGTTTGTGCTTTGAAGACTGAAAAATGTAAATAAAAGTAAGTATTTTCGGGTAGATTTAAGAACAGTTAAGTTTAGAGCATTATTTCCTATTATAATAATAATAATGATAAATCTTCCAGAAAATGCAAAAAAATCAATTTTGAAAAAAATATCAATTAAAGGATTTAGACCGCGGACCCTTCATTTCGTTTTCCATCGAAATAAATGAGTAATAAAGGACCTTCGATACTTTTCTATGATTCAGTTGTCTTAACCCTTTCTTTTTTGCACTCTCTCCGTATTTCATTTGGATGAATTGCTTTAGTAGGGTCATCCTGATTGACTAGTCGCATATCTTTTAGTGTAAATGTGGCAATAGCCGCTGCTGCCTCAGATGCATCACAGAAACCCTCCTAATCTTCAACATTGTCGTCAATGGTTGCAGCAAAGTGATATTGTGTTTGACATTGTGTTACTTTCTGCGCATAGGCCTCTTTTTTAGACAATATCTGTTATTTCGAGTCCAGCATTTTTGTTACAACTTTGGCAATGGATCCTATTACCATTACATTAGGACCCCTCTGATTAGTAATGAAAGCGTGTTCCCTTGAAGGGATTTTAACTTAGAAGGACACCTGCAGAGTAATGTGTTATAAAGTTCACACCGGCATGCTGCAACTATAAATATAATATTTGCTTTACAATAAAATTTATGTTCCAGTTTGAGAAAGGTAGCAGATTTCCTTCTTGAACGAGAGTAAGCACGTATGGTGAGGTATGATTCGTTTAACTTCTGAATTTTTTTCTGAATTGTTTTTACGGGTATTGTGGGAACTGTAGCATTTATCCACAGGTTCTCTAGTGGTTTCGCAACAACACAACCTACCTTATTAATGGTTGTTTGTTTCCTATTTTCCTGGCCCTCCATTACTCATACCGAATGTGTAGTAAGCACCTGCCAACATCCCCTGCTGTAGGAAGTGTTCCTTCGTTGAAATCACAGGGATGACCAACGATTTCGCATTTTCTCGCTGCCCTACTGACAACCGGAGCCATGGTGGCATGAAGATAAAAGTGGGGAGACGTCAAAACAACGACAGCGAAGTAAAACCCGTAATCGACACTAAAACTCTCTCGGTAAGTCTGATCGAGCAAGCGTGCTGTGGCTGCAGTGTCGTAGCGATAGGCGGGAGCCAGTCGCGTGGCCCGTGAAGGAGTGGAAAGGGGGCTCCCCCCCTATTATCACGTCCTCTCTTCGACCAATCCCTCCTTCCGTACGCCGCTGTGACCAACGGATCTTTTGACAATTTCAACATTTTCGTGTAAATACCTCATTTCTATTCGTTTTTTACACTATAAAATGAAGCGGCTAAAAGCGTTGCAAACTAATTTCCCACCTACCAGGCGTTTTTAACCGATTTTTTATTATTTTCGAGGTCGCTGTGGGTGCTGAAGACATTGTCCGACCGAAATGAAATTTGGCACAGTTAATAGTGTTATCGGATAGAACATTTTTCATCCGAGCCGATATCAATTTCAAAAAAAGATGTTTTTAGATTTACCCTAATAAATAGGACATTCAATGAATTTGTGTATCAAATGTTGAATTCGAAATTTGATTAGTTTAATCTTTTAATGGCCAACCATTGATCCCGTTAAATAAAAATTCTAAAAAATGCAGGAACGATGTATGGTCGTTTTCTGATCGATTTTTACACCCAAAAAAATTTAATTTTTATAATTTTCTCGGCTTTTATTGATAATTCAGAAGTACCTAACGAGATGCAGAATAGTCCACTTTGATCTAATGCACATATTCATTTTGTGGAACTCCAAGCTCGTTACCTGAGAATTAGGAAAGTACAAAATAGTGAACTTTGCTCAGTTGCAACAGTGGACGTTAAAGGGTTAAGCAGTAGCTAAAGTCCAAATGGTCGCCGCAATATGTAAATGCACATTTCGAACTTGTATTTTGTGAAATATCATGTATTTTAAATGGTTCCATTTTAAGAGAAATCAAAGATCATCTCTGTATAATATTTAAAAAAAGACCAATTACAATTTAAAGTTTTTTTCGCAGCTTTTGGCCACGTATTTAAATTGAAAATATACCTCTCGTATGTTTCATAAGAATTATTTTGCTAAAAAATTTGCTTTTTTTTATACAAAAAAATTATGACAAAATTTTAATAATTTATTTGTATCTTTCTTTCCGAGCGAACGTGTGTGTGTGTGTATGTGTGTAAAGGTGCAATATGCGAGAGCATGTGTATGCATTTTTAAAATGGAAATATTACTTGATATTGTTAAAAAGCCTTCTGTTATCTGTATTATTTTCTGAAACTCAAATAAAAATGCTTTTATCAAATATGATATTTTTTCAATTTTTCTAAACCACCCAAGTGTGCAAAAGTATATGTGATTAAGATCCCAGATCAGTTAGCATGAGATAGGATCTTTCCATTGGCACTCGAGAACAGGTCTGCATTCGAGTTGCGGTCCACGTTCAGAAGACCCTTCATTTGGAACTCGCGGTCACTTTAGCTCGGAGAAGTTGCGTTCCGAGCTTTCTTCCCTCACCCATGCGATGAACTCAAGGCATTAGGGACGGGGGGCATTCCTCAATAGGTACGAAATGGGTATGTATGTATGTATAGAAAACCACGATAATTGGCAGTGTCCTATCGTATCTTGTACACGTTGTGTGCGACAAAAAATGAGCAAATCAGTAAAAAGAAAAGCAGTAAATAATCTTTCGGAAAGACCATTTAAATTTGTAGATTACAAATTAAAAACTAATTATGCTTGTGATTTGACCACTGCCCTAGACAGTATTAAAATAGAGACCGTCGGAAAAAAAAAATTTTTGCTTGTAAATGATAGGAAAGGAAAAATGGTTGTGTTTTCTACAATTTTTGATTTAATTTTTTTGTGAAACCTTGCAACTATTTTTGTCGATGGAACGTTTTATTGCTCTCCTGAACAATTTAGTCAAATTTTTTTGATTCTCGGACTGCGTAACAGTTTATATATGGTTTTGGCTACCTTCTTACTTCTCGACGAAAAAAAGGATTCCTATGCTACTGCATTTGCTCATTTAGCTTCAGAATGTAAAAAAACTTAGTTTACCTGCCTTTAATCCAAAAATAATTGATCTAGACTTTAAAATAGGCATTCATTTAGCTATTTATTCAGTGTTTGATAATTGTATTGCTATGGAGGATTGTAGATTTCATTTAGGTCAAAGTTAGTGGAGAAAAATTCAAGAGCTCAGATTGGATAACGAATATAAAGACGAAAAATAATAAATTGTTTATTTTTTAGAAGACTTTTTTGCCCTTGCATTTTTCAAACTATTCGATGTAGTTTAATTTTTTAATGAAGACCTTAAATCTATGCAACCATTAGACAGCAGAGTTTAAACGTTTTGTGATTATATTTCAAAAACTTGTCAAAATTTCAGAAATTTAAATTAGACCAAAATCCAAATTAAAAGTCCCATTTAACGTCCAATAATCAAATTAATGTAAAATCCTGTTAAATAAAACAAGAATCCAACGACCAAATTTGCACCACAACGAATAAACAAAAACCAAAAATCCTATTGTAATCTGAAAAAAAAAACAAAAACCAAATAAAATTTTCGGACAAAAATAAAAAAGAGGAAAGAAAAATGAGAAGGCAGCCAACCACATCCCCTTCCTTCTATTTACCTTCTTTTGTCTTTTTTATTTTTATTATCATCAAATTACAATAAAACAAAAATAAAGAACATAAGTAAATAAATAAAATTGCGTTACCAACGTTTCGGTATTCGTGCCTTATCAAGGCAAGAAAAATATAAGTGGTAGAAATTGACAGCACCCACGAACAGGTGCTCTCTCTTTAATACCTCAGAATCGAATGAGGGACAGTAGGCCAATCTGTTGTAAACACAATATAAATATCTGTCACAATTACATCAGAAATAGAGAAAGTAAAAGAAAAACAGAATTCATGAAACAGCCACGTTAAATGTAATTAATCATATTAGCATAACTTTTGTTCAGCCCATCCAAATCGGTTTTTAAATTAATAGATAAGTTTTTTTGTTTTTTAATATAAAGCATTTCCATGAACTCCCTCTTTCTCTCATTACTTTCACTATTCAAAATTTAAACATTATCCCAGTCAAAATCATGGTCAACATCAACAAATTCCTTTGTATCTCTGGCAAGAACACTATTATAACAGCGCCCTAAGCGAACATCACTTTTGTGCTCCTCTATCCTAGTATTAAGAAGTCTGCCAGCATCAACATCACCCTTTTCAAAATTATCTAAAGGATCTTTGCAAAAATTCATCACCGAGTCTATTTTAAATGGAATGACAAAAATAGTATGAATTTAAAATTTGTTTGACATAAGTTCAATAGTTTTAGAAATTTGACCAAAAAATGGAAGAACAAAAGTATTAAACGGACTATATTCCTTTAACTCTTTCTCATTATCTACAAGAAAGTTATTAATTTCTTTGTTTTTGATTTGTTGAACTCTAATTGCAATATGTTTCTCAATTAACTTTTTTGGATAATGATTTAGATAAAGGATATTCCTAACAATATTCAATTTTTCTCCTTTTTCTTTCCTCTTTTTTATTTTTGTCCGAAAATTGTATTTTTTTTGTTTTTTTTTCAGATTACAATAGGATTCTTGGTTTTCGTTTATTCGTTGTGGTCCAAATTTGGTCGTTGGATTCTTATTTTATTTAACAGGATTTTGCACCAAAAACTTACATTAAGAGCGGTTCAATTTTTCCACCTGAAATCTGGGCTCAATTTTCTCCAATAATAACGCAAAGAACTAATGGCTGTAAGGCTTACCATTCGAAATTAAATGCTATGCTTAGATGTGTTAACCCAAACATTTATAATTTGTTCGAAGCTGCTTTAGAAGTCCAAATGAGTACCTACACAAAATTGAAAATCAAGATTAGAAGTAGGTTTCATAACTAAATTAGAGTCTGTACGTAAAGTTTCGCGCAAGGTTTCACCCATATAGATTTAGTTTCAATTTGACGACTATTTGTAATATATAATAGGATTGTACTTGTATAATATAAAGTGAAATAAATATTGTAGAAGCTTAAGGGAAATATGTTGCTAATCTTATGATTTATTTCACTTGAGTTGACTTAATATTTATATAATAATAATGCTCCGAGAATAAGAGTTATATAAAATACATATTTCCTAATAAAATTTAAACACGCCAGTATCAAAGATAAGTAGATATACGTAGAAAATTCTGCCAGTCCTATACATGGGAAAAGTGTGAAGGGAAATTGCGGGGAAAACGGAGTCGAAGGAAGCCTCGACTGGAAAAGGGAAAGAAGGCTCGGTGGGGAAAGGTCCCTGGAACTGATCTGAACCAGCAACTCGAGAAATTCCCCTTGTGAATTTTGACCATAGACCGCAACTCGAGTGCACCGGAAAACAGATTGTAAAGGCTTTACTTGTATAAATTTAACCATAAAATCTACGCTCTTTTCTCTAACTTTCTGTTAATAATGAGAGATAATAAGTGTTGGAGGCAAATAAGAATTATATTTTTACTGCATCAGCCGCAGTGGGTTGCCAAAAAGTGAGATCTGGGAATGCGGGTGCCGGGTACTAGCTGATTGTCGGCATGCGAACCAGGCTCTAATAAGTTGAAAAAGCCTAGTTGGTGAAAAAACCGCATGATTGAATGGCCGTAATAAAAAACATATTTTAGTACACACTGCAGAATAAGTCCTCTTTGAAAAAACGCCACGAGGAAAAACTTTATTCGTGAAAACACCGTGAAAAAATACATTTTTTGCGAAAACGCCTTGAAAAAAACCCTGATAATGAACATGCCGCGATAAGAAACTTATTAATAAGGCATCTTTAAAACTATTAATGAAAACGCTCGGCAAGCAAATCTTTTTACATCGTTTCTTCAAGTAAATAACTACTTTTTTAGTTTGTTATAATTTTAATGATTTATTATTTTATTAATAATAATCCGGGCCAATCCTTCAAGAGCAAGCTTGCATTTTAAACAAAAAGCTCAACGGTTCTCAAGCTCTTAAAGTAAGTAAGCAGCAAAAACATTATTTTAACATGTAAAAGCAAAGGTGTTTTTTTTGCATGAATTTGTTCATAAATTCATGAATTACATTAATGAATTAGAATAGCTGGTTTTGAGGTTATGTTTTACTTGTGATGAAATTTATTTTATTTGACTGATTTTTGATACTTTATTTAAGTACATTTAACTACTCATTAATTAATTATGTTTTACTTTCTATTTAGACTTTTGTAGGTTTATTTATTATTGTACATATTCAAATTATTATTATTAATAATTTCATGAATCTATTCACTTCATTAAATTTCATTTATTTAAAAAAAAATTCTTTTTAAAGGCAAGCAATGATTGGCTCTACTGTTTTAAGAGAAGGTACGGTATTCGGAGTATTCGAATAGCCGGAGAGAAATAGTCTAGCGACCCTGTAGGGGCTAAAGAATTTTCGAAGAAATTTAAGGAAAAAATTTAATCTGAAGATTTAAAGTTAGACAACATTTCCAATGCAGACGAATCAGGGATTTTATGGCATGTATTTATGGCGTGCACATTGACTCTACATGAAGAAGGAGAAGCTCCTGGAAGAAAGGAATGTAAAGATCGAGTCACAGCTTTATTTTTCGCTAATGCCTCTGGAAGTCATCGCATTCCACTGTTGCTGATTCGAAAATCTCAATTTCAGCGATGTATCAAAAGTCTTATAACCGAAGAATCAAAAAGTCTATGCCTGAAAAACTTGAAAAGTCTGGATATCATCTACACACACCATGCCAGTGCTTGTATGGACGGAGTTATATTCACGCAATGGTCATTATTATTGATATCGATGTAACATCGATATAACATTGATATAACATTTTTGGAATTCTTTAATTGCATACTTCACAATTTCCTAGTTTCAAATTATATTAAAAGTCTTGATAGTCAGTTTTCAATCAAAATATTTTAGATTTAAATATTCTAAATTGTTTGATTTCAATTTTAAGCCTACAAAATTTTATGCTTTTTTTTTAATTCTTTGAAATAAA
>NC_046657.1:122890215-122898092 GCF_010883055.1 Belonocnema kinseyi | reverse complement strand
TATATATGTGCGTGTGTGTATATTAAACACGTTTATTTAACGCGTAGCAATAAAGTTTCTTCCTCATTTCCGGTAAATAGTTTAACGTTCAAAAATATAATTGGCCATTAAAAAATTGTTAATTTCTAGATGATTTACGTTTACTAAAAATTATTATTGTTTGTAAGCGTTTGCGTAACAAAAAATTTAATATCTTAATTTTTCACAAGTAAATGTTTTGCAGTTTTTAACCAAATTTAGATACGTTTATGTTCTGGTATAATTTTTTGTTTCTATTTTGAACTTTAAAACGTTCAATTCAGATTTCAATTTCAAATTGTGAAATTTTAATAGCGTCTAATTTATATTTCTTTAAAGTCAAGAAGATTTAATTTCTTTTTATTCAATTATTAATGCTTTAAATCAGAAATAATACAATTTCAATATCTTAAAATTATGATTTTATTTTCTTTGAATGAATATTTTTGATAAAAATAGAAATTTTTTCGATTATAAAGATTTAAAGAGAAAACGTATGCACCGGATTTCCTAAACATAAACAAATTAAAACTTCGTTTTAACTAAAACCAATTTAGTCGTGAAAAATTCAGATATTAAATATTTTTTACTCACACTATCACAAAAATTAATTATTTTCAATAAATTTGAATTTTTTATAAATGAACAATTTAAACAAATTTTAAATTTTAAAATTCATCTTACAAACTTTATTTTGGGAAATTGCTCTTTTAATTCTAGATTGTTTTGAATTTATTCTGGAGGTATTTAATTAAAAGCCGATTAAATATAAATCCTTGAAACTTTAAATCTAAAATTGGTAAATTAAAAAATGACTGTGCAGGCTATCAATGTGATTTGAAATTACAACCTTGTGAAATTAAAAATTCTAAACCTCCAAAAACTGAGCGGCTCTCGCCAGCCAACTTCACACTGACTCTAATTCGCTCTCTATTAATCATTGACTTTTATTCAAATAACGATCCATTTTTTCAGGTACAAGACTGAGGTTATTCCTCGAGTTTTAGAACGTCAGTGAAAAGATGGAGTAACGGGAAAGGTTGTTTTGCTCCTCGATAATGTTCCATCTCACCCGAATTTGGATGAATTCAACGCGATGGACGAAAACTTCGAATGCTTATATTTGCCTTCAAATGTGACAGCGTTGCTTCAGCCCATGGATCAAGGGATAATCGCGATGATGAAAAAGTTGTACAAAAAAGATTTTTTTGAGACGAATTGTGCTCAGTGAGAAACCAGAAAGAGCAATCAAGTTTTTAAAAGAATTGAACCTTCGGGATTGCTTTGAGATGCTTAGCAAAGCGTGGAACAGCTTGCGAGCATCTAATTTTCAAAAAGTATGGAAACTGCTCTTCAATAACTCCTCTGCTTTCGACAAAATTCGGGAACCTCTAGCCAACCATGATTTTTCCGTCAATATTCAGGATCATCCTTCCGACTTTCCTGCAGTTATTAGCAAATCGAAATCCCCAACTTGTTTGATAAGTATTCCTAATGAAAATTTCGATCCAAAGTCCCTAACTGATATGATAATATTGCCTTTTGAACATTGTGATCAAGAATTGCAAACTGATTTGATAAGTTTTCCTGTTGAAAATTGCGATCAAGAATCGCCAACTGATATGATAAGTTTTCCTTTTGAAAATTGCGATCAAGAATTCTCAACTAATGTGATAATTTTTCCTTGTGATGATTACTGTCAAGAATCTCCAATTGATTTGATGAGTTTTCCTGATAAAAATTGCGATCTAAAATAACCAACTGATTTAATCAGTTTTCCTTACGAAAATTGCGATCAACTTTATGTTCTGTTCTCGGGACCAAATTATATAAATATTTATAATTATTATTATAAAAGAAAGAGAATTTCTCCTCGACTGGTTTGAAAATGACCACAACAATAGCGGTTGCGGTTGGGAGTTATCATCAGAGAGTGATATTATAAACTTTGTTTCTAATGTCAGAGGCTTTAGACTGCCATACGAGGGTCCAAAATTTCGTGAAATCGTGCCCAGAATGCTTACCGAAACATCTTGATTACATCAGAGAATTACATAAAATGATAAACGAATGGCAAAAGAAATTATATACAAATCTGTAATGTTTTGTATTTTTTCGACGCATGATGCACTTTGTATTATATTAGCATTTTTAGTACTAATCTAAAAATACTAATTACTGAAACCTGAAAAATATATAATACTAATACTTAAAACTTGTCACATTTTTCTTCCAAATTTTTTCCTTCAAATATTACACCTGATCATACGAGGTGTGTTCAAAAAGTAAGGTGACTTTTCAATTTTTGCGGGCTACGTACATTCAAGTTTTGAATTTTTTGTTTTGTTGTGTTGGTACACTTGTGACGATCATATGTTCACAGTTTTGACTATATAGCTCGTGTTGTTTTTCTGGCACAGGCGTAAAAGTTTAGAAGGGTTTGGTGTGCTCGGCGATTTTCTTCTTTCGAAAAAAATGGAGCAAAGATTGTGCATTAAATTTTGTGTGAAAAATGGAATCCAGTGCTCTAAAGCTCTTAAAATGTTGACACTTGCATACGGTGAGTCTACTACGAGTAAGAAAAATGTGTATAAGTGGTACAAGCTGTTCCAAGAGGGCCGAGAGGATGTCGAAGACGAACCTCGCCCTGGACGTCCCAGCACGCCAACGACAGATGAAAACGTTCAGCAGTGGAAGAAATGGTGTTGAAAAATTGTCGAATTACCATCAGAGAAGTAGCTGAAGATGTTGGCATATTGGTTGCCTCATGCCATGCTATCTTTTCGGATGTTTTGGGCATGAGACGTGTGTCAGCGAAATTTGTTCAAAAGCTGCTTAATTTTGATAAAAAAATCCATCGCATGACCATCGCTCAGGAGATGTTGAATGAAGTCAATAATGATCCTGATTTTCTCAAAAGGGTTATAACGGGGAATGAATCGTGGGTACATGGTTATGACGTCAAAACTGAAGCCCAATCGTCTCAGTTTTATGGATATTTATTTGATTTATTGTCTTAAATTTTTTCCAAGGTAAAACCTCTTAAAAACTTTATTTGTGTTATTTTTCACAGACTTCATCGATTTAAAATAAAACCGTGGTTTTCGGTACATGCGCAGTTAAAAACGTTGTAGTCTTTAGCATCACTGCTTAAATTGATGTTTTGATGTTGTCCAATTTAGCTCTAAGTTAATATTATTATACTTATTATAAATAAAAACGCAAAAACTTAAAAAAAAATGGTTGTTAACGAACCGTTCGATGTAATCGGGAAACGTCGTTCCGTAAAACAGAAACTCATGAAAGTGATCTTTTTGTCTCCTTCACTCTAATGAGTTTCTGCTTTACGCCGACGTTGGGTAGATAGAGAGAGAAAGTACGACCATTTCGAAAACTTCTCGTTGAAACCATGGACATAGGAAACACGGGACTAGGCATGCCATCCTAACTTTGCGAGCAGGGTTGAATCCACGGGAGGGGGAGAATTCCGTGAGTGGGGAGAGCCGCCATCTTACGATGTGCCATTTGATTATGCGCACGAGCATTTTTGCCGACAAAATGTGCATGAAAATATAAACATGTGGGCGCTGCCATTTTTGTTGCGGGACATCAAAAGGTGGCGGACCTCCCCTCATTGCATCACCCCCGCAATGGCATGCCTAGTCCCTTGTTTCCTATGTCCATGGTTGAAACACAAGTGGATCTTCTCTGTCTACCTCAAATGATAGAAAGAGAGATCTCGAAACTATCGTTATGAATTAGATCGTAATTTTTATAATCTTCAAATGTAAAGTTTCGACGTTATAATAGTGAAAACTGTTTTTTTTGTGGACAATTCATCTTATATTTATAAAAGGAAGTGATTTTCGGTTAAATAACTTCCTCGTACGCCTGGATATGAAATCGTGTCGCATGCGCGATGACGCAGAAGTGCGAGCATCCGACTCCCTCACTTGAAGTTTTGACGTCCAGTGGATTTATGAAAATAGTCATTTGTGTTTGGATATTGCTGTATCCGAAGTGTTTGATCGAGCAAGCGAGCGAGAATCCGGACTATTTTTCCAACAGAAAATTCTCCTTCGATACGAGATGCTCAGCGGCCCGCAAACGTTTAAAGTACGTTGGCAGGTAAACCTTTATTTATCGCGTAGCAATAAAGATTCTTTCTCATTTCCGGTAAATATTTAGTTTTCGCTTGTCTTCGTATTAGAAAAACGATTTATAAAATATTTTTCTTCATGCACTATAATCTACTGGAAACGGTTTATACGCCCCTGACTGTTTACATCCGCACTGGGCTATAATGAGTTAGTTCCCAACCATCGTCAGCCCTAAAATCGGCGCTATAGAAAGGTCTCACTGTATTTATGTTTTCAACTAATTTGCTTAATATACTTTTCACCAAAGTAGTATTTGGCACGCGATTTACCTTGATAAATGCATTACTTCCGTGTTCCAAGCGCTATATCATAACCTTCAAACTAACCTTTCTTAGTCGCCAGTGATAATGGCTCTGAAAGTCGCAGTGTGTCTATAATGTTAAATATTGTAATTTAAAAAAATTTTAATAGATTTATAAGTAAGCGTAACTTCAATTTCCTAAAACATTTTCAACTTCACTTGAGAACTAAACCTAGAGAGAAAATGGTAAAAACTCAAAAATTTTAGTGGTTAAATTTATAATGAGAGCGAAAAACTGCAGAGGAAATAGCATTTTTCTAATTTTTTGCTTCATAAGTCAGTATAACATGCGCAAGATATTCAATTTTCGTAGATTTATCTTAGCTAGGAGAAACAGACAGCACACTGAGGAATTTTCGTGTATGATTTCGATCTTAAGGAGTCACCACACATAATAATAGCCCTAGGTTTTCCTTATTTTCTGCATCTAGAAGAAACTGAGACGCGTAGGACAAATTCTGAGGCCAGATATGGATTTAGCAGCTCAAAATCCATGAGGGTAGTCTAATCACTTGTCTCGTGCAGACAAATTTTTTGTATGGCCTGCGTGACGAGAAAACCCCTAGGCTTTTCCCTACTTTTTGAATCTAGGAGAAAACTGAGACGTGTAGGACATATTCTGAGGCCATATTCGGATTCAGCGGCTCAAAATCCATGAGGGTAGCCTAGTTACTTGTCTCGTGCAGACAACATTTTTTGTGGGCCTGTGTTATTAATTAAGAATACTTGAGATGCCTTAAGCATTATTAAATCTCTTCTACAAAAAAAATGTGCAAAGTTATTCGAAATACTGAGCTTCTTAATCGAATAAATTGGGGCAAAATATCTTCCTAAACATATAGTAAAACTTGAAGGATTTTTAGAAAAATTACCTAATCTACACAGAAAATCAAACATTAGTTTTGGGAACGATTGCCTAATTTTAGTGGGAATCATTAAATTTCTCAAATTGTAGGGAATATTCCAAAACTTTTAGGAAAATTTCCTAAAAAATTATACGTATTAGCCAATTTCCTAAGTTTGAGCAAATTTACCCCCATTTTTTACTGAATTATCAGAACTTTTAGGGAAATTTCCGCCAATCTTAGGGAAAATGATTTTCCCCAATGAAAATATGTTACAGTGTAGAGTCTCCCTGGTTGCTTTAACTTCACCGATTTAGAAAAATTCAAACAATTAATTTCGGTTGCAAAAACTGAAAAATCATCTTTTGCCATACTTAAATGATACTTAGCAATTTTTTTAGATTTCTCCGACTCATGAGTGGGGTGAATTTCACACATTGTGACTATTATGTAATTGTACTAAAGTGTGACTAATTAGGGTTAAGGCTTTCGTGATCATGTAAATAAATTTATTGCAAAATAAGTGGCCGTCCTTGCATTGGATCATAACTACATTACACATTATTAGCATATGTCTATCTTGGTTCTATCGGACATTGGTTACATTGGTCCATCTAGCATTATGTACTCACACTTAATACTGTGTGCTCCGTGTTACTTGCAAGTGATTATCAATATGTGTTTTTGCGATATGTATTTAATTATATTTATAAGACTTTAAGTATTTCTCTTTTCTCTATTTATGCCGCGTCACTTATACGGCTCTTTTTTTTAAGATTGAAAATTTTCGTTTGGAAAAGTCGGAAATGTGTGATTTATGCGATAATTTTATAAGTAATTTTGTACCTACAACATCATCGCAAGAAATTTTAAACATCGTAATAAGTTAACTTGTAACATCCTCATCTCATCTGTTACTTGACTTAGTCCGTGGCTATGGTGAAAAACCGGGCTCACCCGAGTAATACTTTGAAAGAAAATCATCATGATAATCATCATATTTGCTAATTTTAAATGCAGGCATCTTTTACTTTTCGGCTGATAAAAAATTTTTGATACTCATAATCTGATTTTTTAAACTTTCAAATAGATTTTTTTTTCTTAAAATTGGAAGTTAAATTCACATACTTATTCCGTAACGTCATAATCATTTCAAAAATCAAATAATTTTTATAGAGACAGGCTAAAAATAAATAAAATTTTATGATAAAAATCATATTAAGTATTTAATCACATGACCATAAAATAATTAACTTCTGTTGCTAAATAGAAAAAATTAAAAATAAATCCTTACGTTATTTGATATGTAAAAAAACTAATAAGCTAATAAGTAATTAATTAGCTCATAACATAAAAAGTGAATAATTCAAATAATTTTTACTTTACATTTTTCTGACACGCGATAGTTTACATATTCAAAAACTTTTATTATACAAATTATAACTAATATAAAACATTGATATATATATATATATATATATATATATACTTATAATTTTTAAAATTGAATATTAGAAGTATTTTAAGTATATTTATTAACTTTTATTATACAAATCATATCTCATATTAAATAACATAACCTCAATGTAAATAATAAATTTATGTTCTCAGTTAAACAATATTTTACTTTAATCTTTATGTAATTTAATATTGCGAACAAAGTTAATCCGCACTTTCCTTTCTGTGACATTAATTTAGTAATCAACTAATAACAAAGCCACACAAAAAAAGTGTGCGGATCTGGTAACAAGACACACGTATTCCTATGGATTTTGGGGCGTTGAATTCAAATTCGGTATCAAAAATCACCCATAACGTCATGGTTGAGCCATAGCCTCCAAAAATTACGAAAAATCATGCACTGAGGCAAATAAATTTCAAAATAATGCCAGTGATGCAAATTTTCACTTCAAAAACATGACAACTGTGAAGGATCAACCCTTGCCTGATATCAACATATTTGACGTAACTTTACCCAATAAAACCTGACCTCACTTAACCTGAATTAACAGAAATTTATTGAACTACACGTAAAGCTCTGGAAGCATATTTTCCCAGTAGCAAATGTGTGCTACATTGAATGGGTCAACTCGAGCCTAACCTAGAAATAAATCTAATCTAGCCTAACCTAACCTCACGATACACAATTAAACTGATTGTGTTGTCCCGTTGTGTTTGCGGTACCGTTTGAATTAGCTTGGGCTTAACCTGCAAAGAGGTCAAACCTATTATAACCTAAAAAAACCTGACGTATCCTAACCTAACCTAACTTAACTTCACGTAATACAATTAAACTCATTGTGTTGTCCCTTTGTGTTTGCGATACCGTTTCATTCAGCTTCGGTTTAACCTACATAGAGGTTTAACCTAACAAAACCTGACTTAACCTAACCTAGCCGAATGCAATTCAACCACACGTGTAGCTATGTAAGCGTACGGTTCTCAGTCTTTAATGTGTACTATATTTAATAGGTTAACTCGATCTTAACCTACAAATGAATCTAACTTAACAGAACCTAACGAAATTTTGCTTAACGCAACACAACTTAACTT
>NC_046657.1:122880822-122890115 GCF_010883055.1 Belonocnema kinseyi | reverse complement strand
CCTTTTTTCTTCGAAGGAACGATGCAAAGGGTTACGCTTACGTTTAAGACCTACATTCGTCTCCCTTTTCAACATCCAGCAAAAATCAGCCATCATGACCTCGTCCCATCTACCCTGATATCGTTGTTCCATTTTTTATGTCTTGATGAAAACGTTCCCCTTCTTCTTCGCTGAAATCACCAACATTAAAGACTCCTTCTTTCAATTTAGCGTCTGAAACATTAGGGAATTTAAGGGAATATACTTATAGCATTATCCATCTTTGTCTAACGCCTCGACAAATTGCTTAATGAGCCCAAGCTTTATGTGGAGGGGTGGTAGTAAAATTTTTTATGGATCAACGAGGCTTTGGTTGATGATATTATGAGAACCAGGTTTGAATAAATCTCTTAAAGGCCAATGTTTTTTGCTATAATGATTGGCGCGATCTCTGCTATTCCACAGGCATATAATGCATGGCTCTCTCGTGAAACTCGATTGTTGGCCTAATATCATTGTTATGATTTTGAGATCACCACATATTTTCCATTTGTAATTCATGTTACTAACTTTTTCAAGAAGCAATTTAACATTGTTATATTCTTCTTTGATCAGCGTTGAGTGAGCTATAGGGATAGGAGCGTAAGTATTCGTGTTATGCAGTAAAACAGCCTTAATGCTGCGTTTTGACGAATCAATGAAAAGACGCCATTCTTCGTCTCTGTACACATTTTTCTTCAAGTGGTTCATTAGTCCGTTAACGTCAGTGCAGTACACTAAAGACGTCTCTTCGTCTTTAACGAAAAACTTTCTGAATTCTTTGTCCCTGTCGCGATAGAATGAAACTTTTGTCTTTGGCTCTAGAAGATTTCTTCGTTTTAGAAATGAAGCCGCAAATTCAGCGCCGTCTTTAGGTAATCCAAGATCTCTAATAAAATCATTCAGTTCTAGTTCGATCACTGGTTTCACTACCGTCTTCATGACGTTGACTTTCAACTTCCATTCTATCATCTTCTAAAGCGCTTAAATCAGTCTGGCGTGCATTTTTATTGATTTCAATTGTTCTTGTGACTGTGCACACATTAATGTACGAAATGTTATTTTTATTTTTTGCGTTGAACCCTTTGACGGAATTCATGCAAAAGTAGCAGTTCTTCGCAATAACGGGGTTTTTCCATATGGTTGGTGTAGAGAGGCATGTGATTGAGAAATGTTCGCCGTTTCTTTCCTTGTAACATGAGACTCTACACCAACCAAGTGATCCATTGTTGAAGAGCTACGGTTGCATGATAACGACGTCGGAGAGCCTGCTACGGGGGTTTTTCCTTGCATGTGGATCCGTTGCCCAACGTCACCACGTGGAGGTGCCCTGGTTACAGACACAGGCGAATAATGCTAGCAACACGCGGTTACGAAACTCCAGACATTTACTGCGATTAATGTCAAAATATGAAAGTACGCAAGAACAGGGTTGCCAGCGCAATCGGTTAGGATAGGTCAGGTTTTGTAGGTTAGGACCTCTATGTAGGTTAAGCCGAAGCTGAATGAAACGGTACCGAAAATACAACGGGACAACACAATCAGTTTAATTGTGTTTCGTGAGGTTAGGTTAGGCTAGGTGAGATTTATTTCTAGGTTAGGCTCGAGTTAACCCATTCGAGGTAGCACACATTTGCTACTGGGAAAATATGCTTCTAGAGATTTAGGTGTCTTTCAATAAATTTCTGTTAATTCAGGTTAGGTGAGGTCAGGTTCTGTTGGGTAAAGTTATGTTAAATAAGTTGATATCAGGCAAGGGTTGATCCTTCACAGTTGTCGACATGTTTTTGAAGTGAAAATTTGCATCCCTGGCATTATTTTGAAATTTATTTGCCTCAGTGCATGATTTTTCGTCATTTTTTTAAGGTTATGGCTCAACCATGACGTGATGGGTGATTTTTGATACCGAATTTAAATTCAGCGCCCCAAAATCCATAGGAATACGTGTGTCTTGTTACCAGATCCGCACACTTTTTTTGTGTGGCTGTGTAATTAATTAATGAGTTTAAAAGGTAAAAAAGAATTCAAAAATTATTTTAATTAAAAAATATGAATAATTCTTTTCTTATATTTTATTTTAAACTCAAAATTGCATTTATAAACAATTAGATTTAGTTCTTCAGTTTATCTTTTAAACTAATTCCAGGAAAAATTAAAATATGTCTACTAGGCAGTCTGATAAGTATCTGAAAATTCTAAGAGATGGCATTAGTATTCACTAATGTGAACCATTTTCGTCGAGCTTGATCCTTCAAATGACGCCTGTTAAAACTTCAGCCATTTATGTTTACGCATTTACAAGTTACAGCACTGAGAAGCGACTAACCTCCAAATTTTTTTTAATATGGAAAAATCTGAGTTTCGAGTTTTGATCTAACACTACTATCTTCGCAAGAAAACGATATCCGAGACCAAGGCCAAGCTGAATAAGTATTACCCGGACTCTGCACCGTCGACTGGAACGATTCATAAGTGGTTTACCGAGTTTCGTTGTGGCCGTACGAGCACAGTTGATGCTGAACGATCTGGGCGCCCAAAAGAGGTCACTACACAAGAAAATGTCGAAAAAATCCATGATATGATGTTGAATGACCCCAATGTGAAATTGAGAAAGGTAATTAATGCTGTAGGCATATCTTTGGAACGTGTGGGCAATATCGTGCATTCAGTTTTGGGCATGAAGAAGCTCTGCGCGCGATGGGTGCCGCGTTTGTTCAAAGTGGATCAAAAACGAATTCGTGTGACAACTTCCCAGAAGAATTTGGCATTATTTTCGCGTAAGCCGACCGAGTTTTTGCGCCGATTCATAACAGTGGATGAAACCTGGATCCACTACTACACTCCTGAGTCAACGCAACAGGCAAAACAGTGGGTTCCACCGAGCCAAAGTGCTCCGAAGCGTCCAAAAACGCAACAATGGGTCGGAAAGGTTATGGCCTCCGTATTTTGGGATGCACATGGCATAATATTCGTGGACTATCTTGAAAAGGGTAAAACTATAACCGGAGCATACTATTCATCATTATTGGACCGATTGAAAATCGAAATCGCCGAAAAACGACCGCATTTGAAGAAGAAAAAACCACTTTATAATCACGACAATGCGCCTGTTCATTCATGCTTAGTTGCACAAGCAAAATTGCATGAAATCGGCTTCGAATTGGTTCCTCAGCCGCCGTATTCACCAGACCTGGCCCCCAGAGACTATTACTTGTTACCTAACCTGAAGAGATGGCTCACCGGTAAGCGTTTTTACTCAAATGAGGAGCTCATAACTGAAACTGAGGCGTATTTTGGAGACCTTCCGATCGAGTACTTTTCAGACGGTATAAAAAAGTTAGAAAATCGTTGGACTCGCTGTATCGACCTAAAAGCAGAGTATGTTGAAAAATAAAACCGACTTTGGCCAAAAAACGTCTCCGTGTTTCATTTTTCAGGGACTTATCAGACTGCCTAGTACAAGTAATTTTGAAAAACGAATTCAGGTAGGCATACACTTTACGTGTATTAAAAGAGTTAATCACGCTCAAAAATACATTAATTGTACTTGATAATATAGCACTGCGGTGTCGCTGCATAAAAAATTGTAAACAATAATGAATTACATAGTCTTAAATACAACTTGTATCGAAAAAATAATACTCTGTATTCACAATCTCAAGCACAAGACGTGTCATTAGTCAATTGAAGAAATGGAAACAAACTTTTGTTTGTACACACGAAGGGCCCTCTGATTACCGATACTTAAAATACATCAATTGTAGTTTGTAATATAACGTTCAGGCGCTGGCACGAACTTGCGCAATTTTGACATAAATGGAAACTAAACTACAGTAAAATAGAAGTAGAAACAACGCAGCCGATTCCTACTTAAAACATTACTACACACATATAGTCGATTCCTACTATATTACATTAAAAGAAACACATTGATATTCAATTCTTACAATTAGTTACAGTCATTATTTTTATCTTAAGACATTTGTGCAAATAAAATCTAAACACTAATACACGTGCTCGCATCAACTGTAATATCAGAGGTATTAAGGGTTTTACCATCGTCCGCATACTTTTTGGGAGGAGGGTGGGGCACGACCAGGGGTTACTGACCTCACGGCGTAGTGGTTGGGTTAGAGGTCAGTCTAGGCAGACGAGCGAGGGTACAATAGAGTTCAAGTGTTAATTGATTCAACCAAAATTTTTAGTTCAATCTGATAAATAATTCATGTACAGAAAGATTTGTTTAAAACAACTAAAATATTTATGTTATTCGCGCAAAATGATCGCGTTTTACTGCTTGCAGATTGAGCATAACATCTCTCTTTTCGAGCGGCGGAAGCGAACCTGCAAATGTCTGCATGTATGCATAATATTGGACTTCGTAGCAGAACAGTCCCAGACAACAATGTGCACGCACAATAATAGCGTAATGACTGGCACGCGTGCGGGTTGTCCCGTATGCCACGGCATCACCTGAGCTGACAGATGCGTTCCCAATTGCGGCGCATATCGCTCGCAGGCGTGTCGGTGATTGTTGATTATAATTAATAATTATTATTGAAAATTACCCAAAAATAGAAGAAAATATTTTAAATAGTCTTGATTTGACTAAATTGATTAAAATATCAAGTTACATAGAAATGTGGAATGAATAATAAGCTCGATATTTCAATCTATTCAATCAAATGTGATAAATTTAAATTAATGTATTCTACTATATATTAGAATACCTAACTTTACTTACAAAATTCTTTTTTTGCAAATCTGAAAAATACGTATCCCCTAATTTTCTCTTAAGAACAACATATGTCGTTTCTGAGCGATTCTGCGATTTCAAGTGTAAGGCCCTGTCTAATTTTGAAACAATTATAATGCACGATATATAAGAGAAAATAGGGTTATGTTTGCAGTCCTACCTCCGCTGCAGTTGATATTAACACTGCTTTTAAAACTAGTAGCAATGAATATTAAACTGTGCCGCTCATACCTAAAAACACTTCACTCCGAAAACAATTAGGAAATAAGGAAAACGACGATGAAAAACTCAAACCCACTCAAAACAAATGTAAACGCGTGCTGATACCGGGAGATTGCGATTTGCTGCGGGAGAAAAAACGAGCCATGATCTTAGATCATAGAGCTGGGCGAGTGGGAGACTAGTGAACGTGCGACGGCAATTCTTAGTTTCAACAACTGAGCGCGCTTTTTAAACTTCATGTCTCAACTTGAAAATATTATAGCAAAATTAAATTAAATTCAATTAAAAATGAAACATGTATTCAAGTATTTTAAAAAAGTGCTCAAAATTTAAAAAAATTCTATTAAAATTTTATGCAAATAAAATTAAAAATTGCAGTTATAAAAAATAAAAAATATTTCTTGTGCTATTTTACATCAAATTTAAACTTATTATTTTACCAAAAATTTATTTGAAAAAAAAAATAATTTGAAATTCAAATTGGGATTTTTCAAAATATTCTTTAAATACAACACACACCTTTTTTTATTCATTTGAACTGTTTTTCTTGCCTCGAAATTTTGTTTTTGTCGAAATTAATTTTCCAGCTAAACAAAAGTAAGAAAGAAAATTTCTTTTTAAATCAAAAAAATATCAATAAATCAATACACCTCATGTGTATTTGTGTGTGCTGTGTTAGAAAAAGTATTTGGAATTTTTTCACATTTTTGCTCTGTGAAAAGGCAGACTAATCATTTTAATTATTTTCTTCATATGACACAAGTTAGAATATTTGAATTTTGATAAATTAACAATATTTAGAATCTAATTAAATTATTATTCTGCAATTATTTATTAATTATCAGAAGTATGGACGCACGCGTGCGTCGCAGACTGGCTGTCATACACAGTCATACGTGAAGTATGGCGTGACGGCGAGATGAGGCGCATTACGCACGCGCTCTACCTATCTATTAGAACAATATAACCAGTGATGGCAGAATGCGTAGTACATATGCAGTAGTGCGCGGTCAAAAACAGACAGAGATATACCGATGGTTTTTGGCAAAAACAAAAAATGGCGGAAACTTCATCTAAAATATTGGACAAACAAATGAGTGACAAGGAAATCGCTAAGATAAGCCAAGAATTAGTTGCGTTGGCGTAAAAAGAGCGATCACGCTGAATCAAACGCTGGTAGAAAAGGCTTCACACTTTCCGCATCTCCACCAAAAAAGTGCAATGCATGCAACGATTTTAAGGTCTTTTTATGGCTCTGGCAATGTTTTTTGGAGCTCGTGGCACCACTTTTACGCCATCGCTTAATACTCTTTTTGAAAACATTGCCCTCACCATGAATAGACAGTTGTCTCCTCCCTGCTTTGAAATTTAGTATTGGCCATATAATATAATATATTTTGTACCTAGGAGGAAAACAGTCCTTTTATCTGAGCATGAGTTTACAATACTCTAATAAAATGATGTTTGCTTCCTTGATGCACACTATACTTTATGTAACAAAGGTATGATTTACAAGTTTATGACGCTTGTCATTTGAGGTAGCGTTGACGCGACCATAATCGCACGTGTACGGCAGCGAATGCGCATGTGTGGAATACCATTATGAGCACATAATAGTCCTAGGAGTATTATTGACACTTTATTGTACCTGGGACATGCGTATTCGCTGTCGATACTCTCGTTGTGTAAATGAACACTTTTAGAACTAAGAAGAGACTGCTAAAACGCATAAATGATGCCTGCGTGATATGCAACATATTATTTCGTTCAATCAACAAAAATTTTTTTATTTAAACAGATCGTTTTCTCATTCTTTGTAGGCGGTTTCACGCTTTTGAATTTAGTTCATTTGTTTTCAGTGAAATTATTTAATGAAAATTCAGTAAAATTCATATGAGATCTCCGAAACGTATCGTGGAAAAGGATATGAAATGCATAAAATCTATTGAACTTTACTTTTAGTATAATTAAGATTTAGAAGTTCGAATGTTAATTTTATTTCCTCTTGTTACTAATTTACTACTTCTGGGTGGAGCTTTGGATTGAAGGGAAGAGTTTTAACTGTCAAGATTTCAAGCCTACAATTATTTGATCCGAAATGTCTCTATGAGTTGAAACGCACACAGGCTGTAGAGTTTCCGAGCACCATGAAATAAACCAGGATGATATAGGGGGGAAAAGGATACTTCAACTAAGAAGCGTGAGCATCTAGGTGATGTAAGCTTGAAGAATGGTCGATGCTTTCAGTGGCGTAATTCAAGGTGTCGTTTTCGTCGTCTCCAGTACAATACTCGTATATGTATAAATGGTTCATCAGTATTCAGAACTCAAGTTACAATATAGCCAGCTTCTTTGTTAATGTCATGCAAGTTTTTCGTTTCAAGACTTTCGTGAACTCAAGATAAAGAGGACCAATAGATCAGCCATAAGGAATGTGGAACAGTAAGAGACAGCTGAAGAAAGAAGATGTGACGATATTGTTGTTTATTTTATAAGTAAGAAGAACCTCCAATCGAGACGAATATGCTCCAATCATGCGAAGGCTATATACAGAATATTCTGTTGAGGATAGTCCTAATTATCGTTACTCTTGGGGTGATAATGGAAAATCTTCACTTGTTCCGAAAATTAAGATCATGCATGCATTTCAGTAACGTGATAAGTTACTTGCTGGCTGGATAAAAAGGGTAGTTATCCTTGAGTTGCTCCGTGTCTTTAAGGCGTCGGAGTATCTTGCACGTTTCTCATATTAAATCCTTCTCACCCTACAGCCACCTATCTCACGATCGTAAGGCGTGATTGTGGCTTTAGTATTACAGAAGTTTCACCGGGATCTAGTGTTATTTCGGCAGGATGGCACCGGCTCCGGGTTGAATCCTACGATGTTTTATCAAATTAAATTCCATATATATTTAAATTTAACAATTTTCATATAAATTAAATAGAAAGAGGATACTGAATCTTTTTTTTTTTTGATCTGGGGTTGTTAAGCATTAACAATAGAGTGAAAACGGTTTCACAGAAAATTTTGTTAAATTATTACTGTTAAATGTACAAAGGGTTAAATTTTTTTTAGTGGAAAAGGTTTTTAATAAAATAACATGATTCAATTTTTTTCAGAATTTCTTTCTGGGATTATGTTCAGATATTTTAAAAGTGCAATTTAAAAAATCGTGGAGCGCTTTTTTTTAATCATTTTTTTAATTCCTTGATTTAAAATATGGTGGGCTTAATTTTCTTTAATACTAGTATTACATCATGAAGCTATATCCAATAAAGATTACCTAATTTTAAAGACCTTTCAATTAAAGTTGTTTGAGGCAGGTGTGCACGCCTTTTACTTTTCATTCAATATGAAAAGTTTTAGATTTGACCATGTTTTTCTTTTTTGTTTGATGAATTTGATAAAAGACATTTTTTCCAATAAAATATGTTTTCTTTTTCACCAATTTATTAACGAATTGCATACGTTAACTATTGTCTTGGATGAATCTAGCAATACTTGGAAACCATATTTATGAATTAAATTATTCAATTAATAAAACAATTTACATATTTATTACAAACAAATTGAAAAAACAAGCATTAAAATTTCTTTCTCACATTAGAAAATTTGTACTGCAGAAGTACGAAAAAATAATTCGATTCGATAATCGCTTGGGTGCGTACTTGTCTAGGGCTTGTTATTTAATCCATTGAGTAGCGCTAATCTCGGGTTTACTCGAAAGGATGCCATTATGCTTACATTAGATGGGGTGTACTTATCGTCTTTTAAGCCACCTTCAAGCTCAAGCTAATAATCACAGATTCACAAAAAAAATGTGCGGGGTCAAAAAAGCGACATATAGCATTATAGTGTTGATCTAGCATAGTTAAAATCTACATTGAATGGAATTTACTGGTTACCAGTTTTTTTTATTTAAGTTTAAATTTTTAGTTCAGGAAACATGTTTTAAACAGATGAGAACGATTTAGACACTTTTTAAATTTGTTTAATGTAGATTTAATTTAAAAATAACAGTAAAACTCTTTTATCGTGCCATTTATGGGATTTATGGTGGGTAGGAACAAACCTCTTGTAGTCCGCTCCGCTTTAGTTTTTTCTCTCTTGAGTGCTCTCTTGAGTGACAATGGCTATAGAAGGGAGAGCTACGAGGGTGGATTGATAAGTTTCCGGCCTGACCAAGAGATGGCACCACTAGGCCTACCTTGAGGTGGCGTTCTATAGTACCATCCTTAGATAACTTGTAGCTATAGTTTCAGCCCGATCGCCATGTTAGTTTAGGTTTCAGAGCAC
>NC_046657.1:122851178-122880722 GCF_010883055.1 Belonocnema kinseyi | reverse complement strand
CAGCCTTGGAGGAGATTATGTTGAGAAATAAAAAAAAAAAATTCTTAAAAACGTTGTTTTTCTTGGTCAGGCCGGAAACTTATCAATCCACCCTCGTACTAAAGAATCTCAGTGTAATATAAAACTCATACGAACGGGAAAATAATCCTCGTACTATGTGTAATAATCTAATCATATCAATTGTTTAGATATAACTATTTTATTAAAGATCTAATTATTTCAAATTACGTTTATGGAGTTTATATAAACAAATTGAATAAGAAAACTCCAATATTTAGCACATACTACAAAGGTATTATGGGTTCTTGGGTATTGAGTTATTGGTTTTTGGTGTTATAAATGTATCTATTCTTTGGTTACTGTATTTTGACGATAACCAAAAATTTGAATAATGTATCTCGAGTATTTCTAAAAGATGATATTCTTTTGGTCAAAAATGTTTCACCATAGTCATACATTATAAACAGTTATTAAGTCTCTTCGCGATCATTAAGATACCAGTTCTTAAAAATATTTTTCTTTTGCTTTTTTAATTTTTATATTGTTCTAACTTATAACATTTATCTTTTTATTTTATTTTTTTTCTTCCTTTTTTCAAGGGATAGATTGCACTAAAATTAAATTTTTATTAAGGGCATGTGACACAGCTAAATACCTATATTACCGACCACAGTTTTTCAGTTCACTGAATGTTTTTTTGAACCTAAGAACTCTTTTTCTAAGTAAAATATCGAGCTGAAACTTCGGGAAATGTATTAGTGTGCAATAAAGTACGTTTATGTACTGCATTTTGGTAGAAACTTCACTGAAAATTATTTTATCTTTTTTCTGAACCTCAACATTTTTTGAACGTTCGAACTTTTTTTATACATAAAATATCGGTCTCAAACTTTGAGAAATGCAAGAGCCGAAAGAAAACTACGTTTAAGTACAAAGCTTAATATTAAAAGATGTAAAAAAATATATTTTAAAAATAAATTCCAACGGCATCAGCCGGTAACGTTGTACACGAAAATACGAAACCTGGCGGCCACTAGGCGAGGCTCTAGAGGTTTCGTATTTTCATGTACAACGTTACCGGCTGATGCCGTTGGAATTGATTGTTAAAATATATTTTTTTACATCTTTTATTATGAAGCTGTGTATTTAAACGTAGTTTTCTTTCGACTCTTGCATTTCTAAAAGTTTGAGAACGATATTTTATGTATAAAAAAAGTTCGAACGTTCAAAAAATGTTGAGGTTCAGAAAAAAGATGAAATAATTTTCAGTGAAGTTTCTACCAAAATGCAGTACATAAACGTACTTTATTGCACTCTAATACATTTCCCAAAGTTTCAGCATGATATTTTATTTACAAAAAAAGTTCCCAGGTTCAAAAAAACATTCAGTGAACTGAAAAACTGTGGTCGGTAATATAGGTATTTAGCTGTGTCACATGCCCTTAATAACACTGCAGCCTTATCCGAGAGTGCTTTACTGTTTCTATTATCTTTGGATCTCAAAATATCTGAAGATATATATCAGAAGGCAATAAATGATATCCTTATTTGTTAGTACTTGATTTGACATTTTGCTACTAACATTCCTAGCCTTGCGAAAAATCTTGTTATTCGCCCCTTGGAGCTCTTCTGATAACCGGCAGAAAAGTACGTGGAAGGATCTGATGATTTCGCTGCCATGAATGAAAACCTTATTTTTGACATGAGTCAAATTATTGATGAATTTTGGGCCAACATGACAAACGTTGCATTAATTGGATGCATTTTGTTCACATACAGCATGGCAAACTTGCCATTTATCATTGTGAATTTGAATTCAAAACGGAATTTGAAAATCACATCGTTGACCTGAATCTATACTGCTGTCCAAATTAAAACGATTAGGTGCACTCTTAGTTGAACGGAGATATTTAGGAAAAAACATTTAGAAAACTTTCTGATTTTGTAATGAAAAAATTGATTATTTAAACGATTTTTTTAAGAAAATGTACTTGCACATTTTTCTTGGATCAAATCCCATCTAAGATATACGCAAAGCCGCTTGCGGACTGTTTCGCTCTAAAATTATCAAGCGTTAGTTCTCGATACAAGAGAAATCCGCAAACACCATGCGAGCCATGGTGGGTGCTAGAACTACTTCAAAGCTACACTTAATTTTATAACTAATTTTTGGCAAAAATAAATTGACTGCATACACGCATTTCATGTAGTAAAAAATACTTTGCTGTTAATACTAATACTAAAAATACTTTGCTGTTAACTTGCTGTAAAACGAGGAAAAAATATTATAGTAAAGTACTATGAATATTATAATAATATCGCCAGAGACGTGGCTTTTTCCAAAAACTTGTACAATTTCATATTCGGAGTAAAATCTGCTTTAAAATTGATATTTTTAAAAACAATAATAATTATAGTATTAATTTCCAATTAGTTAAGAAACACTTAATGATAATGAGATATCTGTAAGAAAATAAATTCATTCTACTAAAACTTTATGTGAAGACCTGCTGAATATAAAGAAAGAGTTGGAAATTTTTGTGAATTTTCGATTTACGGCTTTGTATATTTTGGCGTAGAATGCAGAAAAATAACAATTTTTCTTAAAAACTGTAATGCCATTTATTAAGTTTTTTGAATTTCAGAAACACAGTCTTGAAAGTTACTATTAATAATATCACAAATGATAGTAAATCTTTTAATAGTAGGTACTATTAACTATTTTTAACAGCCTATGTAATGTTATTATATTAAATACGTAAATTAGGTTGAAAATCAGATGGAAACCCGAAAATAAATTTTTTATCACACCGATATCCTACACGATTTTAGGTACTGTGACTGATACCTAAAATAGCAATTTTTATACTAGGCCGTAACATTTTTACTTATAGGGTATTACACCCACATTAATGGACACCGTCTCTGGACCCACTCGGGTGACACTCGACCCCTAAGTGCAACTTTACCTCGTGTAAATTGCAGTACTCGGCCGAAAAAGAGCCGTTTAGGGTCCTTGTATCATAAATAACTATTATTATTATTTAACAATCTTCCACATCCATGATACAATTAAAACCGCTATCATTTTATACATAAACGAACTACACCGGCAGATAAATTATTGACCCGATTCTTAACTTTTTTAGAGAAGTTTTCTGTTATTATAAATTAGAAAAGTACTGATGAATATAATATTCTGCTAACCAGCACTTTTTCTTAATTAGAATATATGAGGTATGTTAAGCTGACGTAAACACATCTTTGAATCAAGTTAAAACCTATCTCATAATTAGGGGCTCATTTAATACTAATTTAATGCCCTATTGCCAAATTTAATGCTGCACGATTTAAAAAAAAAACACACTTTTTTTGACATGGGTATCTTGAAAATGGCGCCATACGCATTATAATACAGGTTTTGGATTCAAGCTTGCAAAATTTACTGTTCAAATGTTAATAAATATATATCAAAAATTTCAAAGTTGTACATTGTTATCGTTTGTCAAAAAAAAATCCCCCAGAAGGTAAAAAAACGAGCCCTCACACGGGGCGACCTCCTTAATGGTGGTTTTTCAGTATCAGGGGTGATTTTTGAAAAATAATTTTCGGTGCTTTTGGAGAGCATTAAATGAGTCTTTAATTATGCGATAGAACAGAACTCGATTCAACGTTTATTTGCCATTGTTGTTCCGTCAGTTTAAAGTTAAGCTAGCGTAACCCCTAGTTTAAAAAAATAGTGGAGCATTAAATTTGACAATAGGGCATTAAATGAGCATTAAATGAGTTCTTAATTATGTGATATGAGAGAATTCGATTTAACATTTATTTCACATGGGGTTCCGCTAGCTTAACGTTAACCTAGGGTAACCCCTGTTTTTTAAATAGTGCAGCATTAAATTTGGTATTAGGGTATTAAATTAGCATTAAATGAGCCCTTAATTATGGGATAGGTTTCAAATCGATTCAGCTTAATTTAACTGAAAATATGACTAGAAGGAATAATTAAGAAAAAATTTCTTGTTGATTCCGTAAGAAATTAATATTTATTATGGAAAAATGGTCAAACTGTGAATTTGTTGAGAAGTGTTGTTTAAATAATAAACAGTTCTTATTAATTGTACAAATATAACAAGAAGTTATTGGTCAGATATTACTTGTTGATTCTGCAATAAAATTGAGCCTATTTATGGAAAATTCGCCAGCATGTACAATGTTTATAAACATTGTTTAAATAATTAACTGTTCTTGTCCACTGTTTTTGGAATCATGATCAAAATATGTACTTATTTATCATTTTTTTTTATAACTAATATTTTGGATGAATTTGAACGTAATTACAGCCAGGAGTCACTGGAAATACAGGGTGCGCCGTCCAGACCTTTGGTATTTCAATATTGAATAACTCTAACATTTTTTAGCCGATTTTCACAAATGAGCATGATTTATTTAGGTTATTATCTACCACTTATCTAAAATCAGTTTTGAACACAATTTCGATTAAATGGCCACCTCCATTCGATACGCAAAAAGCAGCACTTTTTCGGACATTCTGCATAACATTGGCCAGCATTTAGGGCGTTATAGCAGTTCAATCCGGAGTTAAATCTAAACGGAAAGTCTAGATAGCGCACCCTGTACATTTTCAGTTGGTCCTAGAAAAAATTAGTCTATTTGTGAAAAACGTTGAAAGTGTGAAATTATTTATAAGTATTTTGTAAATAAATAACAGCTATTAATTTGAAAAAAGGATAGCAAGGAGTTATTGGCAAGAGATTTTTGATTCATTTGGGAAGAAATTGAGCCTATTCCTTGTGGCATACTGTTTAAAGTTTACACTTGTAAAATAAATATCTAATTTTGTCAGATCAGAAATAGTCAGATCTGTCGCGATGCACTGCTGCTCGCAGCGCTCATCAGCACCCTCAAACTAAGCAAATACGTGACTTCAAGCAATCATTTAGATACTGAGAAAACAGAAAAAACGTTTTTAAAATTGGTGCTGTAGATAAATTGCATTATTTTCAATCGCAGAAAACCTTATAACGACGAAAAATTACAATTTTAAACACATACCAAAACTGTGTATTGGTTTATAAAAGTTGTTTAAATAATGGTCAAATAACAGTTATTCCTAACTAATCGTAATTAGAGCTTAATTTATGCTATATTTTATATGCAAAAACCATGGATTTAAAACAGCTAATCATTACCAATCATGAAAAAATGGCTTTTGTTTGTTAATTTATTTAAAAAATTGAAAATAATGTAGAGATGAATTACTTTTTCCTGCGTACATAAGGCAACCATCAATTAAAAGCACACATATACACTGCACATTTTTCAAGTAAAATTTACTATTGTACTTATCGGTAATTTATGGTAAATTTGGTTAAGTTTCTAAAGTTTTGCCGAGATCCAAAACGGGATCAGTGGATACTCAGTCGCAAGCCATACTCCGCAAAGTAATTTTTTTTGTGATAGCTCGGATGTCTCATTTTAATGTTTGTTCTTTTTTTTACTTTAATATTTATTCGCAGCTGTCCTGAGAAACATTATATTATAATATCGACTGCCTTTTAATGACTTCAGACGAATTTAGTAATTTTTAAAATATTTGTAGGCTTATTAACTGACATTATACGGGATGCGTTCCATAAGTAATGCGACTATGTCAAGAAAAAAAGATTTATTGAACTGAATTGTACAAATAATTACAATTCTTGTAAATAATGCCCTTCTGCTTCTATGCACTTTTGTAGACGTCATTTCCAGCTAGGATGTCCTTCAGGGCACGCGTTACAAATGCTCTGATGTTGTTCATGGACTCCAAATGTCGACCTTTCAGGGAACTTATGAGGTAAAGAAATATAAAAAAAGTCTGGTGGTGCCAAGTCGGGACAGTAGGGAGACTGGGTGCCTTTGTCACATTGCTCTGGGTCAGGTAACCTCTGACGAGGAAGGCGATGTGACCGGGCGCGTTATCGTGGCGAAACCTTTAGATGCCCTTGATGATGGTGCTCCTGACACGGGCGACCCTTTTTTAATCATTTGAGGACTTCCAAGTAAAAACCAGCATTCACAGTTATCCCTGGCGGCAAGCAATGCTTTTGGGCGTCCAGTCCCGGCTTTGCCGGCGACCTTTTCCTGGCCATTCTTAGAGGATTTGTTCCACCTAAAAACTTGTGATTTTGAAAGGAAATCATCCCCATATGCCTGTTGAATCATTGAATAAGTCTCCGAAGCCAATTTGCCAAGTTTAATACCAAATTTGATGGCATAGCGCTGCTCGAGAGTACCCTCCATCGTGTGCTGGAACACAAGGCCACGCAGAAGTGCACGGAAACGCCGGTCGCAGCGCGATGCGCCGTACAGTCATGTCATAAAATAATTGGTTGCATTAATTATGAAACGCACCCTGTACTTAGTTATTCTGGATATTTTCAAAACGTATTTTCGAGGATGGACACTGATTTTAAATTACTTCAATGTCTTCAGGGGACTTCAGAACAAGTTTATCCCTAATTAAGATATACATTTTTTGCCAGACTAAGTGTAATTAATAAAAGTCTGAATGCGACTTTTGTAATCGTTTGTCTAGATATTTGAATTTATAGTTTTTATAATTTTTTGACGGGTAAAATCTGAACCAAAGTTTAAGAAAGGCTGGTTAAAAAGCTTGACATTCTCTTTCGGGCCTAAGAAAAGAAAATGTACATATTACACAATACATACGGGCAGGCAGAAGCCTTTGTAAACAAAAAATTTCTCACTCACAAGGGCATCTTTAGTTTTTGGCCCATTAAAAAAAAAAATATGTTTTAAAATTGTGAACGAATTGTAATAGAGCCTGTATGAAATTATTTCGAAGCGTCGCACAATGATATGGATTGAAACTCTAGCAGACCATCGGATGGCTCACCGCACCGTGTAAAGCTAAACAATTATGTGATTCTTAAGATCAAAAAGTAGAATCTCAGATACCGCGAATTTTTTTTTACGTCAGAAATTTAAATTTTTACATATGTTGTAAAACTTATTATTTGAACAGTTTTTTTAGCCTAAAATATGACTTTACGCTTGCAATTAGATAGTGCAGAAAAATGAATGCACATTCATGAAGCACATGTATACAGGGGTTCTTGAGGTCGCTGAATTCAACTCTGAACTCAGAATTGCAAAATTAAATTATTTGAAGAAATTACATTGTTAATAACAATTTACGTTTACAGAATTCTCGGTATCTGAGATTCTACTTTTTGCTGTGAAGAATCTTTTCATCTTCAGCATAAATGTTTAGCTTTAAACGATGAGGTGAGCAATCCGATTGTCTGCTAGAGTTTCTATCCAAACTATTGTACGTCGGTAGCTCCCGGGTAGAGCGCTTCGTTGACAGCCAGAAGGTTGCGCATTCGATTCTTGCTAACCGTACAGTTATTTTTTTATTTATCAAAATGTTTTTTATTCCATTTTCTATTTACATTTAATAAAATGATGCTGCTTAATGATTATTTCATCCTTATTTAAAATTTTGATAAATAAGAAGTAAAAAAACAATGTAGCGACAGCGAGAATCGAACGCGCTATCTTGTGGCTATCAGCCAAGCGCTCTACCCGTTAGCTACCGCGTCTTCGAAACGCTTTTACACCCTCTCGATGACCATGACCATGTCAAAATTGCTTCTTCTTTCATTTTTCTTAGAAAAACTCTTGTAAGTACGTTTGATTGGGGAGAATATCAATTCACACAAAAAAGCAGACCTAAATGTTCCATTGTCAGTGTTACTCAAAGGGTAGAGATTTAATGGAAATCTGATTATACCTTTCTATTCAGGCTGATGATGTAAGATGGTAATTACTTGACCTAGTAGCTGAAAATTGACACAAAAAATATCGAAAGTTGGTTTTACATTAATAGATCAAACGTGCGAACCTTTGGAGCACATCAATCAGCCTTACCAAAGATATTATGAACGTAGATGCGGTGCGGGCTTAGTTACCCGCGATAAATATAGACGGCGCGTCCGGCGAAAATTGTCAGTTCCCCTCTACCCACCGCTCACCGGCTATAGCACCAATCGACAACAGCCACTTGGAGCGCTGTAAGCAACTCTCAGTAGGCCCCTCGAGGTGCACTCATGGTTACTTAGCTCGGACAAGAACCATTTGGATTGAAAGTAAATTGCCAATTAAAACATTTTTACATTTATAACTTTGCGCAACATGGTTATTTTAATAAATATCTCAAATAAAAGTCGATGAATAATTTATATTACAGTTTCACATTTCCTACTATTTCTAAAATTATTCCTTATAATTTTCATTCTATATATTGTCTATATATAGTCCTTTAATATTATTTATTATTTATTTTTATTTTTTTTGTCTGCAATTTCTATGGATTTTTTTAGTCTTTTATAAAAATATAATTATAATTCCAAGTGACATGAAAATTGTTCTTTCGGTTTTTAGATATTAAGATTAAGTTTTTCAGAACTTTTAAATATATTTATAATGATTCCCATTTTTCAGATTTTTTTACAATCTTATAAATCTTTTTAAATGTTTGAAATATTTTCAACACTGTAAACTTCCCGAAATTATAAAATTCTGAAACCTGAAAATCCCGAATTAAAAAATTCTAGAATAATGAAATTCTGGACAGTTTACAATATTATCGAATTTGGAAATTCCCGAATAATAAAACTCTAGGCCGAATGCTGTCTAATGATAAAATATACAAAGTAGAAAATTCCCTAATTGCAGAAATTGAGAAAACAGTTTCAATAATTGTATAAAAATGTGATACAAAAATAAATTTAAAACCACGTGAGCTTCAATTGAATCAAACTTTACAGGATTCAATTCAGACTATTTTAACGCGACTTTTATTTTCATTTTTTTAAATAATAATTATATTTTTGTGAGAATTTTCTGTAATGTACAAAATACAATGCACATTTTCAAACAAAGTTTTTTATTCAAAATACATTTGTTCAAATATTGTTATTTTAAATTCTAACAATAATTTTTAGAAACTTTAAACATTAAAAAAGGTTTTTCTTTTGTATAAGTTTTTTATTATTCTATTTAAAAAAATATTTGTTCACAAACTATTTTTTAATTGTTCAAATTAGGGAGTTGTCTAGCCCGGATATTGTATAATTCGGAAATTTGCTGTTGGCAATTCTCAAATTCTGTAAGATTGTAAATTGTCGAGAATTTTCCAATTCGGAACTTTTATATTTCGATAATGTTATAATTTCAGAATTTTGACAGTGATGGAATTTTATTTTTCGGAAAAAGCGACTGAAAAATCCCGCAGAATAAAATTCCGGACACTGTAAAATTCGTAAATTGAAAGATAACCAAAGAATAAAATTCCCGAAATTATAAAAGTCCCAAAACATAAAAGTCGAATTGGAGAATTCACGAAAAATAAAATTCCGGACAATAAGATATTACCGAATTTGAAAAATACCTTAAGAAAATGGCTGAATTATAAAATATCCGAACTAGAAAATTCATGAATTTAAACAATTCAAAAAATTGTTTATTAAATATTATTCATTTATTGAAAATACAATAATCGAATATATATTTCTGTATGAAAAATTTTGTTTGAAAATGTGCATAGTATTTGAAAAAAATATTAAAAAGTTCAGAAAAATCGGATTTTTTATTAATAAAAAAGAATAATAAAAATAAATTTTTATATAAATTGTTTTTGAATTGAATCCTGCAAAGTTTGTTTCAAAAATGTTTGTATGTAGGTACGAAGAAAATTTAGGGAGAACATTCTTTTCTTTCAAACCGCACGTGTTTTTTAATGTATTTTTTAATACAATTTTTATAAAATTATTATTCACGTGCCGGAGATCTAATATTTTTTGAATTTTTCGTTCATCCCTTTCGGGATTTTTTTCAGCGGTGCCATATTTTTATACCTTCTCTTAAAATTATGTAATTTTTAAAAATAAAGAGTCAACATTTCAAAAAATTTTAAAATCATCAGAAGTATCAATTCTCTTTTAAATTATTTCAAATCTTTTTAAATTATTTTAAAAAATTTTCGGAACTTTTAAATGTCTTTTAGACTGATTGCCATTTTTCCTAACATTTTTATAAAATCCTGTTCTTTAAGAATCAAAATGAAATACTTTTACCTTGAAAATACAGATAAAAAAATAAAACAATTATAATTGTAACATTCAAAGTTTAAATTTGTCACTCTGAAATTTTGATAATTCTTTTTCAAATTGTTTAATATTGAAAATTGTTTTTTTTTATTTTTAAATTAAATAGATTAAAAATGGAATATTTTATACTGAAATAATACTTAAAAAATATTTTGAAATTGAATAGATGCGTTCATTTAAGAAGCCATTAATTCAAACGTTTACACTTGTGTCACTACTAAGGCTTTCTAGTTAAATTAGTTAAAATTTTAACGTTAAAATATGTAAATTTAATTATTTTGAACAGATCTAAAATCATCTTGTAAAATCAATCACTATTAAAGTTTTAATACTCGAACTGCAGTTCAATTTTCAAATTTACTTACTTTTCCCGATTTGTCCCGGTCGCGAGCTTAGCTCAATATTTAGAACATCTTTTATTTTTTTGAAACAGTAATTTTTCGGTTCTAACTTACGGGACAATCATTTTATTCTTTGAAAGATTTTTTACAAATCTTGTTGATAATTTTTACATTCTCATCCAAAATGAGAAGGTATTAGTTTTTTTAAATGAAAAATGGCTTTTTCGGATTTTCTCAAATGTCGACGTTTTGAGGCCCCTTGAGTCAGAAAAACAAGTTTTTACGTCGGGGTCTGTTTGTCTGTCCGGCGTCGTCGATGTTGTCTGTATACCTGATAACTTTCGAAAGACTAGTCGGACTGAATTGGACTTTCACTTTGATAACTTTTTTTGATAAAACAAAACTTACCAAAGTTAAAGGATTTTCAAAATCCAAAAACCCAAACGAAAATTGACATTTGAAGCAAAAAAAGCTTGATGTGGAAAAAGTCAAGAGGCGAAAAACGCTGTTTTTTCAAGGCGCCATGATTATTTTATCACATTCTCATTCATAATGAGAAGAGTTTTGTGCGAAAAATGACTTTCGCGAATTTCATGAAATTTCGACGTTTTGAGGCTCCTTGAGTCAGAAAAACAAGTTTTTATGTCGGCATCTGTGTGTCTCTCTGGCGTCTACGTCGTCGTTGTTATTGATGTTGTGGTCATTTTAAGAATTCTATGTAAAAATTGTACTATTTTTATTTTTATAAAAAATATTTGTCTTCAATTAAATTGTTGCAATAAAAGTGTTTCGAAGAGATTTTTGAAAAATCTTTCGGGGAATAAAATTAGTATTTATAGGTCGACAAAGGTTTGCATTTTTTACCAAATTTGGCTTTCATATTTTTCATAGAAAATTACCTCGAGTGACCTTCAATTATAATTTTATAAACGTGAAAAAACCACATTTTAATGTTTTCTATGAAAAACACAATCCCTGAGTGACAAAACAAAATCGGAAACAATAATAGTCAATTTATTCAAGAACAATATTTTTCAACAAAAATGACCTTGAGTGAACCTTCAATATATATTTGTTAATTTTTACAAAAATCAGGCGTTATTTTCTTGAAAAAAAACAAAATTAATAATAATTTGTGGGGGTGACAAATGATCAAAAAATTAATAAGACTTGAAGTTGTAGGATTTTAATTTGTAACTGAATAATTAGAAATGTTTCAATCTAAAATTATCGAACGCTTTCCATTCAAAAATTCTGATGCAATATTTTAATAGCTTTAAATTTGAAATTATTGAATATACTGAAGACTACAAATTTAAAATGTCTCAACTATTAAACCTTTAAATATTTTTAAAATAGCTGTTCTGGAGACTAAATAACACTTATTATTTTATTAAGAAATCACAATCAAAATTGTTAAAAAAAGTTTTTAAAAGAGTTTTAAAAACCATAAAAAAGGTCAGAGGTTTTGATAGTTCAATATATATGATAGAACCTCTATAAATTTGAAATTAGTCTATACTTTTTCATGTTTGAGCTACAATTATTCAATTTTAGAAGTTTTAAATTACAATCGTGAAAAATAAATAAAATGTTTTAATTAATTGATATTTAAAACAAAAAAACTCTAAATGCAGCTGCAAACATTGAATTTGAAATGCGTTGAATTCAAGGTATATTTTAAAAAGAAAACTGAAAACAGAGGATCGACTTTCAAAAGAAGCGGAAGCAAGTGACTCGCTGGATTGCAAATGAACATGGAAAATGGTGTATTTTCGCATTTTTAAATGTTAAATTTAAACTTTTTCGCATTGTAACAATTTCGAATCCCATAATGTTATTTTTTCCTATAACTAATAACGAAAATTCTGAAAATTCAAACAATAAGGCTGTATTCTGAAAATGAAGCATATTTAACGTTAAAATTCAAGTTCTTAAACTAAAGGCCTAAAAATTTGCAAATTTTACAATTAGTGTTGTGTAAATTGTATTGGCATCTTAAAAGAGTATAAATAGTTCTTAAATTAGTTTTTACATTTTCGGAAGTTTACCTTTTTTACCTACCTAGATGTCAAAAAAGCCTACCCAATTTGTTCAAATTTTAATCACTTATTTTCGAAGAGAAAATCACCCCCATTTACCAGTGACTGAAATGGATTAGAAAAAAATCGCTAAGACCCAAGAATAAAAGTTGGATGTACAGCGATTTTTTAAATTTTTAATTGAGATTATCTTTGACTTTGTAATATCCAAAATTTTCATACACTTTTTTTTTATTAATACTGTAGGAAAAAATCAACAAGATCGAGCGCCGAAATTATAATTGAGCAAATTTTCTGTAATTCTATGGGGAAGGCTGAAACACCCCGAAAAATATAATTCCCGACTTGGTAAAACTCTCTGCCCCGAATAATAAAATTGCAAAACTAATAAAATTCCTGAACAGTTTATACTATTAACGAAATTGAAAATTCCCAAATAATAAAACGGCCCAAATAAAATTGTTTCTTAATCAATATTAATTATTTATTAAAAATACGATAATAAAATATTTGTGTCAAATTTATCTTTGTTTATTATTTAAAGTGTCAAAAATTATTTGTTTCAATTTAAAATTAAAATTATACAAAAATTTTACCGGCAAATTAATATAAAAAACACGTGTTTTTTAATCAACATTTCGATTTTTCGGAAGAACTTTTGTGATTTAAAAAATACTATATACATTTTCAACCAAAATATCTTATCCAGAAATATATTTTGTTTTAATTATTTTAATTTTAAATTTAAAAATAATGTTTAAACACTTCAAAAATTAAAAAAGCTGTTTCTTTGGTATAATTATTTGATTATTTCAATTAAAAAAAAAAAAATTGTCAAAGAAAAATGTTTCAGCACTTGTTTATCTCGAAATTTCTTTCTATAATAGTTTTTAAAAAAATATGAGTTTTCAAGACATTTTTTTTTTAATTAAAAAAAAAGACTGTACCGAAAACCTGGATCAGGCTTCAGATCTGAAAAAATGCAGTGATATGCATAAATGTCAAACTTTTCTAACCTCAAAAAATCTTTATACTGCTTTACCTTCATATTTTACGAAGAATGAGAAAACAAGAATTCGACTTCGTAGTACGGTGAGGGTAGCACCTCGATAGGGCAGAAAATGTAATGTCCTATATATATATATAATTCCCCACTCTGACGCTCCGTACCGCATCTACGTTTATAATATCTTTGCCCTTACTACACTGAGAGCACTTCGGTGTAGCTTCTAAACTCCAAGTATAGGGTGAGCTCTGAATCATGGTAGCGAGCGCTACACTCATGACCCGTCACCCGAGTAGCAGCTACTCCGATCGGAGCGAGAGACACACCGGCACAGCGTTGACGCCACGCTAATCAGTCAGTATAACCTATAGCTGCGCGTCTGTTGCTCTTTTCGAACGGCAAAAAGAGTAGCTGCTACTCCGATTCGGTATCCTGCGTGCACTCACTGATAGGCGCTGCTGTCACTCTCATCCAAGTGTACCATACATACCGAAGTTCTCTCAGTGTAGGAGTGAAAAATGTATTTTGCTTGCTTTTCATTTTACATTTTTATTTTTAAGTAATTTAAAAATATCTGAAAACGATGCATTTTATTCGGATATTTTCTTTGCAAACAACACGAGTTCCTCCTCGAGTAACTCGTGAAGACACAAAAGAATGAAAGTAACATGAATTGATAATAATCCTCTGTTAAACTGAAAAAATAGCCCTATTTAAATAAAGAAGGTTTTTTCTTCTATGTCATGCTTTATAATATTTGTTTAGACTTCAGACCTGGAAAGGCTACTGAGCACAGAAAGAAACTTTAGAAGCACGATCCTGTCATAGCAGGGCCTATACATGAATCCCGCAAATGAATTTTCAGTTGGGTGGTTTGGCCTCATTGCCAGTCTTGACTTCGTTTTATATCGAATTTTAAGCTATGATACAAAACAGTCGATGGCTACATTTTGCCTGAATGAAATTTGTTTCGACATTAATTTTATATTTGGATAATAGTTAAAGAAAGGAAACCTGTTGGGCTTCCTCTCTTAGTAATCCGACTTTTGGGGGTGAACTTTTCACTTCAAAGTTGTTAATTATAATATACATTTCTATCACATGATGCTAAATAATAGGCCTGAAGTTCGCGAATTCTGACATAGCCGGTTTCACACTATATTTTTTTTTTTTATTTATTCTTTTAAACTTTTTTTTGCATAGTAATCTAGGGGCAAGATAAAAAAACATATTCTCACTTTCGGTTTTTCCAATTTTGCCTAAAAAAAATGAGAGCAAAATCAAATTTTTCCCTACAAATGTTCATTTTTTATTTAAAAAATTTATTTTACTGCTTTTTTAGATATTAATTTCGACTCAAATCATTGAAGAGGTGTAAAGACAAAGTCAAAAATTACTGATCCATTATCAAAAAAGTGTCCAATTCAACCAAACGTGCACCCCCAATCGTGTCAATGGACTTATAAGGTCTATTTTCGAATCGAATAAATGAAATCGGACACTTTTAAATATCATATTTTTGAAGGCATCTTTGAGAAGAAAGATAATAAAAAATAAAATAAAAAATTGTATTTCTAAAGATCGGTCAAATTCGACCAAATGTTGCCCTGAAATCGTGACAATGCAGATATACGGTCAATTTTTGAATCGAATTAAGAAAATCGGAGACTTAGAAGTATCACGTTTTTAAAAAAATTTCCGAGAGGAACGATAATAAAAAATAAAATAAAAAATCGTATGTCCGGAGGTCGGTCAAATATGACCATACCTTGCCCTGAAATTGCATCAATGCACATTTACGGTCCATTTGTGAGTCGAATTAATAAAATCAAAAACGTTTAAATATCAAATTTTTAAAGACATTTTCGAGAGGAAAATGAATAAAAAATAAAATAAAAAATCGTATGGTCAGAGGTCGGTCAAATCTGACCATGCCTTACCCTGAAATCGTGTCAATGCACACTTACGGTCCATTTGCGAATCGAATTAATAAAATCGAAAACTTTTAAATATCACATTTTTAAAGAAATTTTCTAGAGGAAAAAGAATAAAATAAAAAATCGTACGTCCGCAATTGTGTCTAATCTGACCAAACGTGCAAACGTAAAGCAATTAGAAGGTTTCACACTAAATAATTTTTTTTTTTTAATATTTCATTTTTTTCACTTTTTTTAACAGTAATGTAGGAGAAGGTTAAAAAACACTGTCTCACTTTCAGTTCAATGATGATTTAAATAATTAACGAGATTCAAGTAAATAGTGGAATTCAAGGAATTCACGAAATTTAAGGAATTCCTAAAATTCAATGACCTAAGGAAATTCAATGAAATCACGGAATTCACGAAATTTATGGAATTCATAAAGTTCCACGAATTCCTTGAAGCCCTGGAAATCTTTTAATAGCATGAATTCCGTGAATTCCGAGTGGTACATGAATTCTGTGACTTCCTGGAATTCCTTAAATTCACAGATTACAGTCAATCCAGCAAATTTTTTGAATTCCTTGAATTCCCTGAATTCCATTAATTCCGTAAATTTAGTGAATTCTGCAAATGAAGCGTGTTTGAATTCCGTGAGTTCAACAAATTAAGCGTATACCGTGAATTTCGTCAATTCGTGAATTCCGTGAATTCCATAAATTCGATGTATACCGTGAATTCCTTCATTTCAGCGAATTCCTTCAGTTAAATGAATTGCATGAATTCCCTCAATAAAATGAATTCCTTTAATTGAATGAATTTCATAAATTTCTTGAATTCCGTGAATTCCCTGAATTCCATTAATTTCGTAAAAGTAGTGAATTCCATAAATTAAACTTGTGTGAATTCCGTGAGCTCCATAAATCCTTGATTTCAGTGAATCCGTTTAGTTAGATGAATTCCATGGATTCCTTCAATTGAATGAATTTCATAAACTCCGCAAATCCAATAAATTCAATGAATTATGCGGATTTCTGGAATTCCATGAATTCCTTGAATATCTTAAATTCCATTATTTCGCTAAATTTCACGAATTCCTCGAATTTGTTCAGTTACATGAATTCCTTCAATTCGTTGAATTTCATCAAATCCTTCATTTCCATGAATACTGTGAATTCCATGAATATTAGGAATTTCGTGAATTTAATAAATTTCGCGAATTCCAAGATTTGCTTGAATTCGGTGAACTCTGTGAATTCCTTGAATTGCATTAATTCCGTAATTTCCTAATGCAAAAATTTCGTCTTAAAAACGCTGTAATACATGTATTGGAATGTTGGACGATGGCTCACGATTTACATTACTTACAATACATGTAATTCAATTTCGTCATTCCAAAACCATGGTTGTAATCGTACCTTACGTTTCTATTGCAGAATTCCGGTAGATGTGTTGTATAATTTCAAACATTTTTAACAGTGTATATACGCACCTTTTATTCTCTGCTAGTTAATATTTTTTATCAACATTTTGTTTTGTAATTTCAGCGTCTGAAAGATTTAGTACTTATCGTTAGCTTATTAAAAACCTTAAATAAAACTAAGATCGTTGAAGAAATATACTGAAATTCAACGATTTGCGCCTCTATAGCTTTAAAGATTTATTTAGAAAATCGATCAAAAGTGCAATCCCTCATCATCTAATACTTTAGGGTGTAATATATCAATGTTGCAATTAAAATTTAACACGCCAATACTATTCTTATGGGCGTGTATGCGGGGATGCATACTTTTTGGTAAGCCCAAGCTTGTCCACCTTGTATATTTCTATAGCAGTCATTTTCAAAAAGAAACACATAGTTTAAAAATTAAACTTTATATATTATTTTTTACCGCTGCCCTGATTCTTATATTAAAAATCATTATTTAGCAATAGGCCTGAAGTTCGAGACGTCTGACATAGACGGTTTCACACAAAATTGTCTTTTTTTGAAATATTTACTTGTTTAAACTTTTTTTTGCAGAGGAATGTAGGGGAAGGTTAAAAAAATACAGTCTCACTTTCGGTTTTTCCAATTTTGACAACAACAAAAAATGAGAGAAAAATCATATTTTTCCCTAAAAATGTTCATTTCCTATTTAAAAAATTTATTTGACTGCTTTTTTAGATATTAATTTCGACTCACATTATTCACGAGGTGTAAAGACAAAGCCAAAAATTACTGATATATTATCAAAAAAGTGTCCAATTCGACCAAACGTGCCCTTCCAATCGTGTGAATGGACTTATAAGGTCCATTTTCGAATCGAATTGATAAAATCGGACACTCTTACATATCATATTTTTTATGACATTTTTGAGAGGAAAGATAATAAAAAATAAAATTAAAAATCGTATGCCCGGAGGTCGGTCAAATCCGACCAAATATTGACCTGAAATCGTGCCAGTGCACATATACGGTCCATTTTCGAATCGAATTAATAAAATCGGACACTTTTAAATATCACATTTTGAAAGGCATTTTCGAGAGGAACAATAGTAAAGGCATTGACGATTGGAGGGGTACGTTTTGTCGAATTGAACACTGTTTTTTAAAGTAGACCAATAATTTTTAACTTTGTCTTCACACCTCGTGAATGCGGTGTGTCGAAATTACTATTTAAAAAAGGAGTACAATATTTTTTTTCAAATAGAAAATTAACATTTGTAGGAAAAAATTCTATTTATATCTTATTTTTTTAAAGAAAAAATTGGAAAAACCTTAAGTTAGACAGCGTTTTTTTAACCTTCCCCTACATTATTGTTAAAAAAAGTGGAAAAAAATGAAATAATAAAAAAAAATTATTTAGTGAGAAAGCGTATAATTGCTTTACGTTTGCATGTTTGGTCAAATTTGAACCACTTCCGGACATAGGATTTTGAATTTTTTCTCCTTTTTTCCTTCTATACAGTAGCTTTAAAAATTTGATATTTAAAAATGTTACATTTTATAAATTCTATTTGAAAGTGGAGCGTATATGTGGATTGATACGATTTTAGGGCAACATTAGGTCGGAGTTGGTCCACGTCCAGACATACGATTATTAATTTTATTTTTTATTCCTTTTCCTATCGAAAATGTCTTTAAAAATGTGATATTTAAAAGAGTCCGATTTTATTAATTCGATTCGCAAATGAAACGTAAGTGTGCATTGACACGATTTCAGGGCAATGTATGGTCAGATTTAACCGACCTCCGGGCATACTATTTTTTATTGTATTTTTTACTATCTTTCTTCTCAAAAATGTCTTGAAAAATGTGATATTTAAAAGAGTCCGATTTTATTAATTCCATTCGCAAATGCACCGTAAGTGTGAATTGACACGAATTCAGCGCAAGGTATGGTCAGATTTGACCGACCTTCGAACATTCGATTTTTTATTTTATTTTTTACTATCGTTCCTTTCGGAAATTTCTTTAAAAATGTGATATTTAAAAGTGTCCGATTTTATTAATCCGATTCGAAAATGGACCTTATAAGTTCATTGACACGATTGGAGGGGCACGTTTGGTCGAATTGAACACTTTTTTGATAATGGATCAGTAATTTTTGGCTTTGTCTTTACACCTCGTGAATGATGTGAGTCAAAATTAATATCTAAAAAAGCAGTAAAATACATTTTTTTAAATAGAAAATGAACATTTGCAGGGAAAAATTTGATTTTGCTCTCATTTTTTTAAAAGCATAATTGGAAAAACCGAAAATGAGAATGTGTTTTTTTAACCGCCCTCTACATTACTATGGAAAAAAAGTTTACAAAAGTAAATATTTAAAAATAAGAAAATTTAGTGTGAAACCGTCTATGTCAGACGTCTCGAACTTCAGGCCTATTGCTAAATAATGCTTTTTAATATAAGAATGAGGGCAGTGTTAAAAAATGATATATAAAGTTTAATTTTTAAACTATGTGTTTCTTTTTGAAAATGACTGCTATAGAAATATACAAGGTGGACAAGCTTGGGCTTACCAAAAAGTTTGCATCCCCGCATACACGCCCATAAGAATAGTATTGGCGTGTAAGACAGATTGCATCATTTTTGGTAAGTCCCAGCCTATCCACCCTTTATGAATTGAAGTATTTCAATATTGAAAATAATTGGATTCTACTGGTTTCTTTTAAAGCATGTTCATATCTATTTAAACATATTTACAAGATCCGCGGAACATAAACATTCAAAATTTAATTTTTTTAAATTTAGTAGAATTTTTGTTAAATTTTAATTACAACATTGATATTTTACGCCCTAAAGTATTAGATGACGAAGGAATGCACTTTTCATCGATTTTCTAAATAAATCTTTAAAGCTATAAAGGCGCAAATCGTTGAATTTCAGTATATTTCTTCAACGATCTTAGTTTCATTTAAGGTTTTTAGTAAGCTAACGATAAACACTGAATTTTTCGGTCGCTGAAATTGTAAAAAAAATGTTGATAAAAAATATTAACTAGCAGAGAATAAACAGTGGGTATATACACTGTTAAAACTGTTTGGAATTCTACAATACATCTACCAGAATTTTACAATAGAAGCGTAAGGTACAATTGCAACCATGGTTTTGGAATGACGAAATTGCATTACATGTATTGTAAGTAACGTAAATCGTGAAGTCATCGTCCAACATTCCAATACATGTATTAGAGCGTTTTTAAGACGAAATTTTTGCATAAGGAAATTACGGAATTAATGCAATTCAAGGAATTCACAGAGTTCACCGAATTCAAGGAATTCTTGGAATTCACGAAATTTATTAAATTCACAAAATTCATAATATTTATGGAATTCACAGTATTCATGGAAATGAAGGAATTGATGAAATTCAACGTATTGAAGGATTTCATGGATTTCATTTAACTGAAGGAATTCGAGGAATTCATGAAATTTAGCGAAATAATGGAATTCAAGATATGAAAAGAATTCAAGGAATTCATGGAATTCATGGAATTTATTGGATTTGCGGAATTTATGAAATTCATTCAATTAAAGGGATTCATTTTATTGAAGGAATTCATGGAATTCATTTAACTAAAGGGATTCACTGAAATCAAGGAATTCACTGAAATCAAGGATTTATGGAACTCACGGAATTTACGAAATTTACGGAATTAATGGAATTTAGGGAATTCATGGAATTCAAGAATTCATGAAATTCATTTAATTAAAGGAATTCAGTTTGTTGAAGGAATTCATGGAATTCGTTTAACTGAAGGAATTCACTGAAATCAAGGAATTCACGGAATACATCGAATTTATGGAATTCACGGAATTCACGAATCGACGAAATTCACGGTATACGCTTAATTTATGGAACTCACGGATTTCACACACGCTTCATTTACGGAATTCACTAAATTTACGTTATTATTGGAATTCAGGGAGTTCACGGAATTCAAATATTTTTCTAGATTGACTGTAATCTGTGAATTTAAGGAATTCCAGGAAGTCACAGAATTCATGTACCACCCGGAATTCACGGAATTCATGCTATTAACATATTTCCAGGGATTAAAGGAATCCACGAAATTATTGGAATTCGTGGAACTTCATGAATTCCACTATTAATTGAATCTCGTTAATTATTTAAATCATGAGAATTTCTTGAATTCCGTGAATTCCATAAATTTCATGAATACTGTGATTTCCATGAATTCCGTGAATTGTTCGATTTTCGTGAATTCTTTGGATTCAGTGAATTTCTTCAATTCATAAATGGCGTGAATTCCCCTAATTCGATGAATTGCGCGAATACCGTAAATTGGGCGAATCTAATGAATTCCTCGATTTTTGTTAATTCTGAAAATTCTGTAAATTCGTTGAATTGCATGAATTCTGTGAATTTATGTAACTTGTTGAATTCCATGAATTCCTTTAATTTCGGGAATTCCGTGCATTCTAGGAATCTCGTGAATTCCTTGTATTCAGTGCATAGCATGAATTCCTCGAATCCCGTGAATTCCTTCAATTCCATGAATTCTATTGATTCAGTGAATCCCATGAATTCCATAAAATCCGTGAATTCCGGGCATTATATGAATTCAGTGAATTCTTTGAAATCAGTAATTTCTGTGAATTCCTAGAATTCCTTTAAATCCATGAATTTCTTAAATTCCGTAAATACCTGTGTTATACACTGTACATTAATAAAAGTTTTTGCTCCTTCATAAAATTTATGAATTGTTTTTTTGCCAGGAACAAGTGTTTTCAGAAATGATTTACATTTGTGTTATAATTCTTCGCTTCAACAGGTGTCGAGATATCCAGCTAACAGACTTGTATATAAAATTTCAATACATGTAAGGTAGCATACCAATGCCAGAATTTGGAAACTACAACATTGTGTATTGCAGCGTTACCTTACGTTTCGGAAATACACTTCCAATACATGTAGTGCAAGTTTTCAACAGAAATTTTTCAAAGTGTATATAAAAGTTATAGAACACATTTATATACTTTCCAAAATATTTTATGATGATAATGCGTTCAAAAACGGTTTGACAGCTTTAGGAACTGCTTCTCTGTACTTTTAAAAGGGAACTTCGATAAACATACCTGATTCATATTTTAGTGTCTTGTTCTTGAAATTTAAGTCAAAATATTTCGGTAGACTCGATGAGAACATAGCGACAAGGATCGATGTTTCTGTATAAAATTATTTTCAGAATTTAAATTATTATAAATATTTTTTTTAAAAGTCCTGAATAGTGTGTAAGTAATTAGTTCAACAAATTTACACCAGGGAACTTCATTTATGCACGATACTTTCATATGAAATAATTCTTAATATAGTCAAAAAGTTGCTTCAAAATGGCTCAGAGAAGGATTTATGTTTACGCTACTTCTCCAATTACCGACTTTTGGCAACCTTCTTTCTTATATTTGGTTTACTACACTAATGCGTAAATATACATTCACAAGCACGTTTATATCGTTATATATATCAGCGCTCCTTATATAGTATATAAAAGTTCACAGTAGAACCTGATGCTCAGGAAGAAGGTACTCCATAAACCTGTCAAGCCAGGCCTCACCCTAGGGAGGCAAAACAAGCGAACTGCTCAATGGCATATAAACGAGTGAATTGCGAAGGGGACCTCTAAGCAAAATAGTCGTTTGGAATATCGTCGAAGGAGGTGTTAGATGTGATGATAAATAGACCTATATAACGAATTGTACGTAAGGGAGCGCCAACACTTTACGCTTAAAGTTCATTGCTACAAGAGGAGCTCTCAGTATGCAAATTTTCAAAATTTTATTAAGGATCGTTTCTATACTACGTTACGGGTTTTACTTTTGTTTATATCGATGTAAAATTTTAAACTTTACAGTAATGTTGTTATCATTTTTCTATAAATAAAATGAAAACGCGTAATAGTTTATAAACGATCCCTTATATGCGATCGAATTTCTTGGTTAACATCCTTACTAAATCGATACTAAATGTTTACTAAATCGAGTGCTCTCAACAATATAAATATAGTTTTCCTCATGTTTTTTTTTGTTTGGCTTAATCTAGCTACTGCGTGTATTTAATACACGAATGCAATTTAATTGGTAATCTGTACCGAAAGTTGTGGTAAAAATGAGATAAAGTAACGTTTCGATACATTGTTACGTGCAGCACTGAAAGGAATAACACGAAAATCTAACGAGCTGCAAACAGGTTTAAAACAAATCATAAGTATATTTTCCTAAAAGTACATTAGAAAGTATTTTATATGGACTAGGCTGTTGAACCAAACCTCAAAGTACAATGTAAGATGAAGTTCAAGAGAATGCCGCAAAAATTGAAGAACAGTTACGGTCATGGACTTGAAAATTTACCAAGCCGTGCAATACAGAATAAAAAAAAACAATCTCGTTATTAATGTATGTATAAGTTCTAAAAAAATGTACTTCAAACCTACCAACTAATATGCTTCATATACATACAATTTTAATGTTACAACACGGAGAAAAATGGATGTTTAAATGTAGATGTTCATAGAGTAAGATTGTAGCACCTAACATGTAGCTATTCATGCCAAACATTTACCATCGTTTTGAGATGTTATAGGCGTAAAAATATTTTTATGTTAAACTGAAACACATGCCGATGATAAAACCGTCCGAGCGCATGGGCATCGCGCATTGGAATCTCATGACTATATTTGAAAACTATATATTTTCAATATTAAAATTATGGAATATTACAATTTTTGAACATTTCCAAAGAATCAAAATTAGATAGCCTTAAATAAAATTGTGTAACGACTTTTTTCTGTCTAAAAAAGGGAACACTGATCTTAAGTTTTGGGTTTATTGACACATTTGACAAAATGTTTATAAATTTCAACTAAAATTTGAGTCTAAGTAACTTAAAATAAATCAAATTTTAAATTCAGATTAAAGATCATTCGTTCTCTGATTACTTACCCCCTTTTTTATTTTGAATTAAAAATATTGAGCATAACCTCAACTTGACTGAATGTATCATCTGATCGACATTTCACACCTTTTATCTGTTTTTCGTTCGTGTACAAACATTAAATTCTCAAAAAAGTTATCAATTAATTCCTTAAATTACCATGATTAAGTAAACTCCTCAAATATTTACAGGCGTTATTTGACATAAAGATACATGTCATATCTCGAATATTTCAGTTGAACATATTAGATTTTCAAGAGTAACATCTCACTTTTTAAGATCTGTAGATGCTAACTTTGAACATCTATATTGTTGTCTTATAGTTAAACATAAGATATGTTTACCCAGAACATCTAGATCTTACGTTTGAACATCCATTTTTCTCCGTGAACTTACAGAGCTAAACTAAAATACTTTTTACAAAACATTTTTTTACAATATAAGTAGCCAACCACTAAGGATAATATAAGTCAAAATTTTATAAATAAAATTGGCAAATTTTAACCGTTAATACAGAAAATTATCATAACCTTAAATTCGCCACCATAAACACTCAGTATTCATACTGTGCATACTTACACAACACTCTTTGGTGCCAATTTTTACATTATGAAGAAAGTTCAAAAAACTTTGTTCTTTTTTATCACACGCGCAAGTTCTACAAAAGATAAAAATGTGAACCGGTGCGCCTGGAACTGGTAAGCATGGTCGCAAACTTTACTTTAACGATTTCCTAAAGATTTTAACAATTTCAAAAATATATTAAATACTTCAAAAATATGTAAAAAGAATTTTAATGATTTCCCAAAGATTTTGAATATCATCTTTACAAATATTCAAAAATATTTCAAATATTTCGCAAAAATTTCACAAAGATTTCAGGTAGATTTAAAAGACTTCAAAACGATTTTAATAATTTCAAAAATGTTTCAAAAATATTTCAGAGATTTCTAAAGATTTCAGAAAGACTTCGCAAAGACTTCAATGGTTTCTCAAAGATTTTAAAGATTTAAAATATTTTGTAAAGATTTTTAATAGATTTAAAAGATTTCAATTATTCTTCAAAGATTTAAATCATTTAAAAAATATTATCGTATATTTATGAAATATTTGAAATATTTCGGCAAGATTGTCAAAGATTTCACAAAGATTTCAATGATTTCCCAAAGATATCACTAAGATTGTAAAGGCTTTGCAAAGAATTCGGATAGATTTAAAAGGTTTCAAAGGCTTTAATGACTTTCCAAATATTTCAAATAATTTGGATATTTTTAAAAGATTTCAAAAAGACTTGAATGCTTTTCCAAAGCCTTTCATGATTTCAAAAATATTATAAAATACTTATAAATTAATTGAAATATTTTGGAAAGATGACGCATAGATTTAAAAGATTTAATTGATTTCTTAAATATTTCAACAACTTCACAAATATTTTCAAATATTTCAAATATTCGATAAAGATTTCAATTATTTCTCAAAGATTTTAAAGATTTTACAAAGATTTCAAAGATTCTAAATATTTGACAAAGATTTCGGATAGATTAAGAAGAATTCACAAACACATCAATTATTTCACAAAGATTTCAGATAGATTCTTAGAAAAATTCCAAAGATCTAATAAATGTAATCAATTGATTTCAGAGTGGGTATAGAGAGTGGGAGCCCCCTAGGGCTCCGCCGCATATAATGAGCGTGATTTTTATGCGATTTCGCTTTTATGTGTGCGCTTTGTAGTCTTTACCGAACGGATCGTAATTCATCCACTCCAGCTCGGAAACGATTCTCTGAATAAAAGTGAAGGAATTTCATTATGTTGGTCCAGAAAAATTATTCAATAATACTGATACTAAAAGAAATTATGTCGAAACGTTACTTCTCCAAATTTTACGACAAATTGCGATAATAATTATTGATCAAATTTTCTTTGTGTGATATTAATGCATTAGAAAATGATTCTTTGTTTTTGTGTCAGGGGTTAGCGGTGAGAGAAGAAACCGCTGTCGCATTATTCCATGGTCACTGCTTGTAGGCGCAATACGCAGCGTAAAGGGCTGGGGTTTGTTGAAGCAAGACGCAGCTACGTGTTCCTCGACCCCGTGACACCAGTAGCCGGTTACCCTATTAGGAACACTTCACCAGATTATCGCCGTTTTTACGAATCTTGCCGTTAATTCGAAAGATCTTAATATGGACTGCCTGCAGAAGAAGCTACAGCGCCCGCTTTTCATACATGTTGACGTATGATGTATGTGATTGTGTGTATACGTCCAGGATCTCTGACCTTAATCATACGAACCCCATAGTGGACTATTCCGTTCTTCCTAATAACTTCATTAATTGCCGAGGTTAGTTTTGTTTTCCTCTCTGGCGATGCGCTACCTCTATCAGGACTTTCAGATTTCTGGTCTCCCTGATTCCTCTATACCTCGACATAGATAGCCCCATCAGCCAGCTTGATGAGAACCACTTTGGAACACACGCGTCTCAGCTTCTCTTTTGGGTGTAGCCTACTGCTTCAATTTTTTCCTCGCGGCTGGGGGCTTTTTTCAATTTATTAAACATCTTGAGGAGTCTGTCAGCAAGATAACACTCGAAGCTACAGGATCAGCTTTCTATCTGTGTTGCGTTTTCTTGCAGCGTATCTACTACAACAAAAGCTCCGTTTATCTCATACTAAATTGATAGAACAATTTTTCGCTTTTTCCCGCAAAAATACTCCATTTTATTGAGTATGCTTTTTAGCTATTCAATAAGCTTGGTCGTCTTCTCCAACATTTCATTTACTCTATTTTTGCTGCTTCAAATCTGCGAGGGCAGTCCTGCACCTCCGCGGCGACCAACTTTCCTATAAACATTGTTTTGCATATTATTTTATTTAGTGTATCAGTATCCTTGATTGACAACATGGCTAGCTAGATCAGTGTGGGGCCGCAGTGGGGCCAATTTCGGAAAAGCTGGCTAAAATTAGAAAGTATTTTCAAATTCGGCTGAAATTTGTTTTTCGGTGCTTTTTGAGGCTGACGATAATGAATACAAAATTAAAATTTCAACAACAGAAATTAGAAGCAAATACAAATTTTTTAAATTAAAATATAGTAAAATGAAACCAAATAAATGACTCTAAAGAAGGCGTTTACAATTATATAATAATAATGTATCACTTTATTATAAAATTTATATTGTAAATCCCCTTTTCAAAGTTAATTATTAAACTTATTGTTACTTCTTGGTAAATTTGTCGTCAAATCTAGAAAAGTATATCATCCGACATAACAGAGTATTTACTAATTAATGTAAAGCACGCGTTGTCTGCAGGGTGTGAGGCATACTTGTTGCACTTTACGATAGACGAATTTTTTAATAATGATGACAAGGATTATTTATGTTATAAGACTAAATTGAGAATAATATATCCTTATTTTCTTTTGTTTAGTTTACAGTGATTTGGATTCGATTAAATACAGAGTTCGGAATGATTAGGATTGGTTTGGAAATAATTCCGATTTGAAACTTTCGCCAGTGCATAATTGTGTTATCCGATTCATACTTGAAGTTGATCCTTAATTGAGGGATTAGTTACGTGCAGTATTACATATCTTTGAAAGAATCAAATAGCGGAAAATTGAGAAAATCAGTTTTCTTTAACTTAGCTTAGCTGATTTTCTAGCTCCAAATGTATATTGAAAAATTACTACTTCTCAAACACATTACCGTCTATAATTAACCCTATGTACGATATTAGACTAAATAATTATTAATAAGGAAACTAATTGAAATAATTTTTAGCTAATTTTCAACTTTCTTTCAATTAACAGTGCGTACTACCCAGGAAAAAAGAATTCATTGAATAGGCGACTCTGTGAATTGCGTATCTGCAATTTGCATATTCAGAAAGTTAAAGACAGAATCGGTTTGCGTCTATGTGAATCGGTCATTTTCTCAAGCAGCTTCGAATCTGCCATGTACTGCAATGACCATTTTAAGCAAGGTTTTTTTTAATTTATAAATTATCGAAAGATTAAAAGAAATAATGCGCAGGTCTACTGGATTCCTCTTGCTATTTCAGTTATCAGTCTTTTACGGCATGTAAGTTAATCAACAAAATTATAACTACTAAAAGTCTTAAAAAAACAAATCGGCGGCAATTTTGGAATTCCAGTGACAGATACGCAAATCAAAAGCCTTCGAAATCCATTCTACAGAAGTGAATAGAATTTTTTTTCTGGGGAAATTTCTTCGAACGCCCAGGCATCAATTCCATGTAGGCGGTCACGACTTAGTTTATATCCCGGTTTTGGTGATTTGAATGTTATGTAGGTTTTCACTAAATTAAGATTTGGCCATTATATCACGCCAAGTACACTTTTTATTTCAAGACACTGACAGTTTATAGACGATACTTCACGTTGCTCTGGATGAGAAAAAACAGTCTCTAAGTGATGCTTTCCCCCTAGATTCTCATACTGAATCTGTGTAGCTCAAAATTGTGGCAACTCCATTGAACATCGATTTTGGCGTACTTCGGAGGATCGGCAATTTCCTGTGAGTTTTTAAATATTGTTCGTGAGAATATACAAAATACAACGGATGTAGAATAAATAACTGATATGATTCTTGTGTCATATATATGGGAGATTGACTTTCCGCTCCCGACCTTCACAGGTAGCCACCGGCTGAGGGGAGCAAACGTCCCCTTCCACCGCACAGACTACGTCAGTAAGTCCACCAATGTCTAGCGCTTTTCTCCCCTGCCCTTATCTCCACCGCCCTTTTCTTTAGAGATACACTGTCGTGTGTTTTCGAAATGTTGAAATTGTCGAAATGTTTTCCGTTTCACTGAAGTTTTAAAAGAGAATCAACTTCAAACCCAGACTAAATGTAACAGTTTTCATTTGCATAAAAAATTTCAGTTCTGCGAATCGAAACCACGAAGGAATAAAAAGGAGACTTAACTCCGTTTCCCCACTTGGCAATAGAAACATTACCATAAGTGGTATGCACATTACAGGAAGATCTTAAATTTTCGTGCGCAGGTGCGCAGTTGTCCTCTTCATATACATGGAAAAGTGTGCGAGTGAGAAAGTTTGTCAAATTGACGTAAGTTAGAGAGGTTATGTTCGTTTGTTTTCATGAAGTTGTCAAGTCCCGGGTTGTGGTGCAAGTTACACTCCGAAGAAGGCGAACACACTTCGCTTTTTTAAAGCCCTCACTGTACGTATAATAAACGTCTAATATATTTTATTGTTTTACATAACTATCATTTAATTTGAATAGAAATGATTTAGAAATTTAACCTTTACTCACTACCTGAGTGCCTGCGGAGAATTTCTCAGAGTTTCTCAGAGCCTTGAGAATCTTTAGCATATACTCCGAGATTTCTATCGGTAGGGCGCTTCATTATAATATAACATCATTTGCAATTATCCGTGCTGATTAAATTGTATACATGCTTATAAATATGTAATTTGCAAATTTCCTAACCTTGTCGCCTCATAATAACTTTTAATGAAATTACAATATTTTTCATCTTTACGCTTCGAAAAACTTTTAACTTTTCAATCAACCTATATTACTTCCATTATTTCTTTATCATA
>NC_046657.1:122848527-122851078 GCF_010883055.1 Belonocnema kinseyi | reverse complement strand
CACAATTTTTGATTCCTTAACATAATAGTAATAGCATAAAAAGGTTGCATCAGCAATAATCCGGCTATACTTACTACAGCCATACTTTTAATATACTTTAGAAATAATCTACATGAGTTCTACTTAGATATACGTTAGCCAAGCTCCGACTGGACATTAGATATACTTTATATATAATTCTCAGATATACTTTGAATCTGAGAGATCATTCCCGTATGATTTCCCAGATGTTTTTCTAGATAAATCCCATATGACAATTTTTTACCCAAGATTGCATTCACTCTACGATGCTTCTTCAATTTTTTAGGGTTAATGAATGTTTATCGCCAAGTTTAAAATTAAAATTGAGAAAAAGCCTGTTTTATTAGGGTTAATGAATGTTTATCGTCAATTTTAAAATTATAATTGAGAAAAAAGCCTGTTTTATTTTTAAATGCTCATCAGATCAGGTATTAGATTTGTGTGAAATTTGCCCCCCCCCCCCCCCAATATTTGTCAAGTGTTCTTTGGTACACTCCCTGAGTGTCCTAAACTAAAGGTCAAGTTCGTTAGCCAGTAATTTTAGATAAAAATTCAAAAAGTGGGCACATTATGAATGTTTTTGAGATCACTTTTTTCAAATTTTAAAAATTCTCTGTAGGTTTACTCTCAGTATTCAAAAATTCGAACAATTGATATATATTTATTATACAAAGGCACACACACACATAATTTAGAAGTTAAAAAACGGCAAGGCTGCTCAGTACACAGTATGTGTAAAGCTTAAATCATAAAGAAAAAATTGGAAATCAGCAAATTCAGTTTATGGAAAAACGACAAAAGTTGCGGTAAAACGTTTAATAACAAAACTTTTTTAAAAGAATGCGTATTTTTTTGAAAGGGAACAATGACACTTTGTCTGTTTCAATACGCAAGTTACGAATTATAATAATATACATTTATGGGAATAATATACAATTTTAGGGATAAACTCGATTTCGAATCACGAGATGCGTGATGAGAACGTGAACTTTAAAGCCGTAGGAGCTTTAACAAAAGAGAATTCACAATCACCAAATTACTGTTGTCGATACTTTCATATTCAGTTTTAAAAAGTCTATGCAATCGAGCACATTGTGCGAACTGAATACATTATCGAGCACGAAGCGCAAGATAAATATGTTATCCACGATTTATTTTCCTCACCTATTACTTTGTGTTCTAGGAACACTTAAATATAACAAAAATTGGTCGCAGGAGGAATTTATTTAAAAAAGCTTATTTAGTTGCACAAAAAATGAGCGTAGCAGGGAAATGCAACTGCTGTTACTTCAGGTAGTTCCTACTTACATAGTACTAATATACTATAAGTGGTACACTTGAAAGTAAGACCTGATTAATGGATACCATCGATAACATAGCATAGGCATCACTTGATCGATTAAAAATACGATTTTATCAAAGCGCCAGACATACATTTTGCGAGAATGTGAAACAATTCCCTCACACTTTATCTGTCGTCAACCCTCTGAACCGGAGTACTTTAATTCAATTTTGTTCGCAGCTCATCGATCAATCGCTTTGATTTAATCAACATATTAGTTCCATTATTGAAGCTGAAGGATTTCAATGGTACGTGTTCTACATCATAAGTTCCACAATGCATAAAATGTAAAAAATCGTAAAAAATGTAGAGGACGTATTGACTGAGGCAACGAACTTTGAACTCATGCAAAATGCTGTTATGCAAATCGCAACATATGGTGTCAGTTACTACAGTGTATGTAAAATGAATTCTATTGTTGGATTTATGAAGATTTTCACGTTGTCAACATCATAAAAATGAATTAAGATTGAAAGAGTAAGTAATTCAGGAGTATATTTAATATAAATTTATTCGTTTTCATTAAGAAGTAATAGAATATAGAAAATGTTCGAATGCAATCTCAAAGTTAGATTCCACGATAGAGAAATAAATTCTCTGATGTCGAGAGGACATTTGGTCTGGTCGTAATTCTTCTTTAAAGAGGAGGCTAGGTAGTTCCGTATCAAGATTTACCCATAGTCACCCAGTTTTCAAAGCAATGTCTCTCGTAATAATAAAAAGAGTATCCTGGCTTTTCTTACTTTATTTTTGCAAGATAATTGTTCATTCACAGAAAAATTAATGTTCATAATATATGTTGTCGTAACTTACGACCTTACTCATCTATATAAACGATAGCATATTCTTGATTTTCTATATTTGTTGAAAAATCGTCACATGTCTTGACTTGGATACCAGTACTTTCCAAAATGTAATTCTATACAGAACAGAATATATAATAAATACTTAAAATTTAAATTTTCTACTATATTAAATTCAAATTTGTGCCATTGAGGCTCGATACCGTCCAAAAGGTTGCATAGATCGACATAAAAATGTATTCACGTGTAGATTAGGCACTCGAGATGGTTCCTACAGCAACCCGAATCGCTAATTGATAATAGCTTTTGTTTAATAATTAATGCAAAATAGCATTGACTTTTTATCTATCTATCTATCTATCTATCTATCTACCTATCTATCTAT
>NC_046657.1:122846788-122848427 GCF_010883055.1 Belonocnema kinseyi | reverse complement strand
GGATTGATTATCGGAAAGCTTTTGATTCTACATCCCATAGACTTATCATCTGTCTTTTGGAAATCTTAAAGGTTCATCCGCAAATAGTTGGGTGCATAGAGACATTGATGCCGCTTTGGAAAACCGGATTTACTATCTCATCTGGAAAAAATCGTGTGACAACTAACAAGGTCACGTTTCAGAGACGTGTTTTTCAGGGCGACACCATGAGCCTACTCCTGTTTTGCCTTACATTATTGCCACTATCTCTAGCACTGCGCCATTCCGACGTGTACTTGTGCGGCAAACCTGTAGATCGAAAGTACAAGGTCACTCATGTATTTTACATGGACGATCTTAAGATCTATGCTAAAAACAGAGAGCAACTGCATCTAGCACTGGGGATTGTCGAACGATATGCTAAGGAAATTAGAATTGAATTTGGGTTAGACAAATGCGCCAAGGTTTATTTAAAGCGAGGAAAACTTAATGGCATCCCTGAAGATACTGAGCTCGTTGATAGAAGCGCCATACGACATCTTTGCGCTGGAGAGACTTATACATACCTGGGCGTACCACAGAGCCGCATTCAGAATGTGACATCTATAAAGGATACTATCCGAAGCAGATACAAACGTCTCATCCGGCAGATTTGGTCTTCCGAACTGTCAGCGAGGAACAAAGTATCTGCAACGAACATGCTTGCCGTCCCGGTACTACTCTATTCATTATGAGTAGATCCATGGACGAAGAACGAGCTCAGATCTCTTGATATCGGGACAAGAAAGGTTATGCATATGAACAAAAGCATGCATCTTAAGTCTTCCGTTTCGCGACTGTACATCTCACGCCGTCAAGAGGGTCGCGGAATATTGTGTCTTGAATGTCTTCATAACAGGATTATTCTGGGTACAGCACATAGAGTTGCAAATGGAAGAGACCCTCTTCTTAAAATGGTCAGGAATCACGAAGAAGTGGGCAAAGGAGCATTTCTATACAAAGTAGCGGATGAGGCTGCTGGAACAGTCGGACTTGACTTCAGTATTAGGGGTGAGCAAAATGCATCAAATCTAATCTATCTCGAGTGCTCACTCCTGAAAGCCCGGATTAAGAAAGCACAAGAGAAAAACTTTCATGAACAGCTCCTCGATAAGAGGATGCACGGTATCTTGGACAGAAATGTGAAGGATCAGTGAATGTCTTGTGAGCTAACGTTTGCTTTCCTTAAATCGCCCGGATTGAAGTCTGGTACAGAGGGTTTCATTTTTGCATACCAAGATGGTGTCATTTCCACCTTAACACACCGTCGCCACATTTTGAGCCAATACATTCCCTATGATAGCTGCGGGGCGTGCCATACACACCCCCGAGCATTTAGCTCACATAATATCTAGTTGTCCAACACACGAGGGAACGACCTACATTCAAAGGCAAAATGCGGCACTAAGAGTGCTTTATTACCATCTCTTTCACTCCTACGGCATTCACCTTAATATCGCTCCTCTAAATACTCTTAGGGAAATTGAGTCAATTCTCGAGAATAGGAAGTGCCGCATACAGTGGAACTTTATATTCTCGACAATTGTTTCTGTTGCTCACTCGAGGCCTGACATGGTTCTTCTTGACTTCGAGAAGCGAACCATGTTCGTTATCGAATTTT
>NC_046657.1:122845105-122846688 GCF_010883055.1 Belonocnema kinseyi | reverse complement strand
GTTGCCTATTTTCGGCAGGAGTATTGTGCGCCCTTCCACCAACCACTCTGGCATCGGCTCTTCCGACTTCAAATATGAGGTGAAAATACGGGCCAAATGCTGGTGGATTGAAGAAAACTTCTTCCATCAGAAGGTTTTGATACAATCCGGTCCCGGTGCGGAATAGTTCTTCATCCCTCTTAATACTTTTTTCACCTCCTCGGTAGTGATGGGTGGGCATTCTTTATCAGGTGTTATGAGGACAACACATAACTCCTTGAAGCTATTTATATTTTCTGAGTCTTCGTCCAGTCTATGCTGAACTTCGTAGATTTCTCTCCAAAATACTTCGACCTCCTCTGGTTTGGGTGGGTGTTCCGACAGTAACTGGAGGGTCTTGGAAGAGTCGAGATGGGTCGGAGAGAAACTGTTGATTTTCTCTGACCCACCTCTCCCTTCGCTTTAGACTTCTCTTAGCGTCAGATAGTATCCGTATTCTTTCAACAATATGCTGCCTGATGGTCAGCAGCTTTGACTTGTTAAGTGTGTGATAACGGGTCAGGAGTTCGCACGCGAACTTTCGAACCTTAGCGGTAAAATTCCTGCCAGATGTGATGTAGTCAATCACACGTTGAATGCGGGACGCGTCGTGTCGTGCCCAGCCTATCTTTATGGCAAGTTGATGCATTTGTCTTTTGGTCTTATGATCAGCCGTTGGTTTTGTTTTACGGTTCGCATCGGCCAAAGCTCTCGCTGCATTATACACACAATAATTGATAGCCCAGAGGTCGGATTCACCGGAAAAATGTCGACGAAGCTCGTCCTCCATTTCAGCCAGATCTTTAGGCTTGAGAGAAACCTTGGTGTTGATGTTTCACCGGGTCGCAAAGCATCGCTGTTCATCTATTGGATGCCTGCCCGCGGTTAGTCTTAGTGTCGCCTCTCTTTCTTTTTTGCCCGCTTGTTCTAGCTGTGGTAGAGTAGGCGTTCTGCTTACATAGCCCCTTTTACGGAGTAATTCAGCATGGTTTCGCAGACGTTGCTGCGAAAAGTGCGATAGCTCAGGGTGTTTCTCGGACCACAGAGCATGCAGCCGTGCCATGTAACCCCGTTCACGGGCCACACTCGCATCGTAGCAGTCTAGCAAATCGTGATTCAGTTGCTCCATCCACCCAAAGGTCACGAGATCCCGCCGATCCATCGCATTGAATCCATTTTCATTGGCTCCCCCAGCTCTAGATTGGTCGGCATTGTTGGCCGATCCATTGTCGGGAGCCCTGCGCGTTATGTTGTTTTGATTCACACTTACTACAACTATTTTTGGTGTTGTCATTGTTGTTCCCACGAGAAGCTAGGGAAAGTGGTTCGTCCATCCTTGTAGAGCCCCGCATGCAAGGATAAGGCTGCGTAATCTGAGAGGTCGCCCGGTATCTCAGAATCACCGTTCTAGACACCTCGCCCAGGTGCCATTCAGCTTTCGGCACGGTTTTCACACCTCCGCTTGGGGTTGATTCCTTCGGGACCACCCCTGGAAAATTGTCCGCGACTGCCTATTTATTTTTTTAACCATATTCAGCAGAAGCCCTTGGTACAGGGACCCTCCA
>NC_046657.1:122827575-122845005 GCF_010883055.1 Belonocnema kinseyi | reverse complement strand
GGAGGTGCCAAGCTTTCACTTGATAATAGCCTAAAAAGCATCCCTGCGTGTCAACAATATGCTAGAACACTTGCGGGAAAAATGCAGAAGGCGGTTGTCCTTCGGTCACTCCGTGTTCTTAGGGTGCACAAGGCTTTTGCTGGATCGTCGTATTGATTTCTTTACAGACTGTAAGCACCTATCTCACGGTTGCGAGACGTGGTTGTGGCTGAAATTTCACCGCGATTTCGCTGAAAGCGGGTGCAATTTTTCAGATTAGCACCCACTCCCGGCGAAATCCTGCGGTTGTCCTTATGACAAATTTTTAATTATATATATCAAATCAAGTGGCCTTAAACGGATAATGCTTATGCAAATCCACAGTTTTTGACCAATCGTCACCAAATATTCTTTTGCTTCCCAATCATGTCATGAGAGTATTGAGGGTGGAGTCTATGTGTGTGCTTGGGGGGAAGGGGTGCTATTATGAAGGGAGGGCTATTAAAGGGTTTTACTGTATAAAAACTCAACGGCCTGAAACATATGAAGATTATGAAAAGTCACCGTTTTTGACGATTGACACCCAATTTTGCACACATATTCTTTGGGCTCCCAGACAGGTCTGAAGAGTTTTGCGGGGGATATGAGGTATAAAGATAGGGGAGGGGGGAACCGCAGTTTTTAGACGATCAGCATCAAGTTTTTCACACATATTCTTTGTGCTCCTGGACAGTTTGTAAGAATATTGAGGGATGAGGGAGTGTCGGGGGCACATTTTTTGGTACATATTAAATCAAGTGTCCTAAAATGTATAATATTTATGAAAATCTAAATTTTGTCAATTGGTACCAATTTTTGCACGAATATTCTTTAGGTTCCTCTGCAGTTCACAAGAGTATGGGGGGATTGGAGGGTCAGGGAACAGTCGCAGTTTTCGACCAATAGGCATCACATTTTTCACACATGTTCTGAGGGCTTGCGGACAAATCGTCAGAGTATTGGAGAATGATGAAGTGGGGTCTATTGTTTTTGAAATATATAAAATCAAGTGACCGAAAACGTATTATGTTTATGAAAATACACGGTTTTTAACAAGTGGCACCAAATTTTTTACACACATTTGTTGTGTTTCTAGACAGGTCGTAAAAGTATGGGGGCAGACAGGAGGAATAAATATGGGTGAGGGCATAGCCGCAGTTTATTTAAACAATCAGCATCCAATTTTGCACACATATTCTTTGAACAACCGGGTAGGTTGTAAGAATTTTGAGGGGGGGGGGAGAATTGTTAGGGCACAGTTTTTGATGCAGAATAAATCAAGTGGCCTAAAATGTATGATCTTTGTGAAAATCCAGATTTTGAAAATTAGCACCAATACAGAAAAAACAAAGTGTGAATGAAACACCAATATCAGTGCACCATATACCTGCAACAAAAAATACCCTTACGGTGTGAATGCTACACAGTCATGTAGGGTACCGAGTCTCGATCATTTGGGATACGAAGTGCCGGTTACATGGGTTACGGAGTGTCCGCTTCTCGGGGTACGAAATCAAAAACGTCATTCGATGCATAATGATCTTGCTCTTGACGTCTTGAAATACTTTTGAAGATTTGAAATAGCCATGTCTAAATGCATTGTTTATGATTTTGACAGCATTGCTGATCGTACGTTTTAGAAGGTGCTTCGTTCGCACTTTGTGAAACGAAGCCGAGCTAAGGGCTTACAAAAAATTGGTGCAATTTTATTACTCTGATTATGGGGTAAATGCCACTTGCATGCAAGTAGTTCCAACCAATCTTGTAACTTTACCACTTGTAGACTGACAATATAGTAAGGCGCTGTAAAAGTACAGTTTCTGCTTATGAATCTGTGACTTTCAGAGTAGGTAATAAATAATGAACCTACTTTCAGAGTGTTGAATTTGTTCACGCTGGTAAAATTGCAGAAACTTTTAAAAATTCTTTTTTAATTCTTAATTCTTAATTGTAAAGGTTCAAAGTTGCGAAGAATAATGCAAAAAAGGTAAAATTAAGATTATGTGTAAAAGAGCGTGTTTCAGAACGGTATAAATTCTAGAAAAATTTATTTGCAAAATTGATCAAAAATATTAAACAAGAATTTTTTAAATTAAAAGACTGCTTGGTGCTGCATTCCTTATTTGAACGAAAAATTGACAAGTTCTAGTCAAATTACTATTATTCACATTTCTCATGTAGATGCTAAAGTTACCATGTTGAATAAAAACACGAATATTTTTTGTGAGGGTTTCATCACCTAAAATTGATAACGCATTTGTAATTTTACAGAATCTGTCTGGAAACTTACATAACCTTAAAGTTAAATTCCATACTTAAAAGTGGATATTCGTTATTTCCAGTGAAAACGTTACTTTGGGAGTAGGTAATCATCGGCGCTACTCTGTAACTGGTAAATTACCAAATTTTTTTTTTACCGTGTACGTTCATACCTATGAGTTTCCAGACAATGCAAAGATCCAGATAAGAGAGAAGGTGACTTGGCTCGTTCGTCGAGCAGGGAATGAAAAAAATCTCAGTTGTGATTAATTTATTCAAAGAGTTATTGTGTGTGACAATATTCTGTAACGTGTTTTTAGGTTGTTTTATTTCGTGAACTCATACATTTTAAACATTAAAACTGAACCTTTTTCACTGATTCAAGTTGACTCAAGTTGCGAGTGAGCCTCTGAAGTAAACTAATAAACCTGACTTTTCCTACCCTACCTAGTCGGTATTTCGTACCCCACGCACTCGGCATGTCGTACCTCAAGTTCGAGAGATATCTGGATCACTGTCAACGTACAGTAAACACCGTTATAATTTTACCTATAACAAAGTATACCCTGAAGTTTTTACTGTGGAATTTTGCACACGTATTTTTTGGGTTTTTAGATAGGTCGTAAGATTATTGAGATAGAGATAGATGGGGAGAAGATAGGAGGAGGGGGGGGGGACACAAATGCAGTCTTTGACTAGTCGGCAACAAATGTTTCACGCATTTTCTTTGGGCTTCCGGATAATCCGTAAAAGAATTTCTTGGGAAGATGGAATGAAGGGGAGAGGGTTTCTAATTTACTATATAAATTTCAAATTGTTGTGTTATGTTAGATTTTTATGCCTGATTTCAGAATTCTAAATACTGGATTCGATGACTCGAGGACAATTTTCAGAATTAAATGCTATTAAAATTTTCTGTATTTAAGTATATCTTTCTGTATTAGGTTCTGAGAGTCTTTTCAAAGCTTAGTTCAAATTTCACTGTAGCTTTTCTCATTTTATGTTTTTCAGTTTTTAATTCTTTCTTTTCGCTCTTAGAGTTTACCTTACGTCGTATAGAGGAGAGTACGCAAATATGAGATACCAACTCTGTTTGGCGTGATTGTTGGAATTCTATGTTCTGAATTTAAAAGTAATATAGTTCATTTTAAAGGAAATTAAGTTTGCAATAAGAAGCTCAAATAAAAAATTTTATTACAAATTTTTTTATGCTGAAAATACAAAAAATGTAAAAAAGTGCTTTTTCCAAACTTGTGAAACTATTCTCGTAATATGAGATACCCCAGGAAATAACTATAGAAATACGAAATGAAGTACTATTTTTAATGAAAAACTTTATTCTATGTTTCCAAAGAATAAAATTTACAGCTATTTAGGTATATTTAGTTTTGCAGTAGTCACAAACACTTTTGTAACCAATTTCCCCGCGCAACTACAGTGTTATAAAAACCAAATGTATCTCATATTATGAGAACCACACCGTGCAACCATGCACTTACTATGCCTGACCTGCACAATGAAAAACTTCAACACTATCGATATTTTCCTACTTAGTTATTCAATCCCCATCACTCCAGACAAACTTTACTGCTAAATACATATTTAGTGAATAATAAATAGGGTTTAAAGAATTCCCGTCCAAGAGCTCGACCACCATCGATTTCACAAAAAGTTCGCCTATAATCTTTAGAAGCCCAATGAAAAATGGACTATACCACGAGATGACTCTTTCTTCAAGGGCTACAAGTTAGAGACATAACCAACAGAGTGGGTCTCTTAGTTTAGCTGATACCCCGCTTTCTCATATTACGAGAATATCTCATATTCGAGTACTCTCCTCTACAAATTTCACAAGTGATTTAAAATTTTCGGATTTCATGTTCATTCCATTGCCTTGGTTTAGAAGTAGAAACATAAAGTTCGATATGCAAATACAGCTTATATGGAAATTAGATATTTTTTGTAATGATACTTGCAGGAGATAAATCCTAAAGTACATATATAAACTTTATATAGTCTACATTTCGAGAAGCTCGTACCGTAGAATCCCTAACTTCGGACATGTTAATTAACTTCGGACGATTGATTGTTTCTCTGTTTTTCAATAAATATGACGAAATTATGACTGACAATTTTATTTAAATAGTAGTAATTTGAACGCTAAGGTATTTATTAATAATCCTGATAAGAAAGAAACTGAAATTTTAGGTATTATTATTATATATTCTGGGTTGAGACCGTCACAGCCCCTGACGCTTGGGTGATCCTGTTGCGTCCCCTTATAAGCCTTAAGCGTGGCCCCAAAGTTCTCTCCATAAACAGAGGACCGCGTCCACGCTGTTGGCCGATATTTCAGACTCACTGATGCAGAAACTGTCTGTGAGTGTTACACGTTTACCCGCAATCGCGGGGCAGTGACAGAGGACATGAGTGGAAGTCTCATTGTCTTTTCCGCACAGACGACAGAGGAGACTTTACTCAAGCCCTATCTTAGTTAATATGTCTGTGGTACCGGAGGCTTCCATGTCCTATAAACATTTCTATTAGGAGCCTCTCTGCAGCCAGAGATCACATCCCACTCATTCTGATGTTCCTCGGTCAGCCAAATGTTAATATCTTCAGTGACCGACCTACTGGAAATTCCTACAACTGGCTCAGATCCAGTAAAATGTTCCTTTGTTGCTAAATTTGCTAACCTGTACGATATTTCATTGCCCCTGATGCCACTGTGTCCATGGACCCAGAGCAGAGTGACTCGGTTTTCTGCCGCTAGCTTATTCAGTGCCTCAAAGCACTCCCATATTAGCAGTGACGTAGTCGTCATTTCATTCAGAGCCGTGATAACAGCCCTGCTATCTGAGCAGATACGAATGTTTCTTTTCCTGGAGCCATCTTTAAACTAGTTGTATCCGTCACTGGGCAGGTGTGCCTCACCATTAGCCCATTCCTCTTTTGTGGATAGGCTAACCCGGTATTTCTTGTCGAAGAGGTAGTGGCAAGTAAACATTTTGTCCCTGGGCATGCTCAATGTCAGCCTCTTCGTGATGTCAATTGGTATCCGCATAACTGTAGAGATACTGCTGTCGTTTACCATATTTAGTCTCCAGGCCACCTTAGCAGCCGCGGCTTTTATGGTGAGATGGAGGGGCTCCAATCTTATTTGTGCCCCCAGGGCCATCGTGGGTGTCGACTTTGAAGCACCAGTGATACCTCTCAGAATCAGTCCTCTGATTCTTTCCAGTCGGGACTTCACAGTAGCAAGTTCGACCCTAGTCCACCAGGTGACTGCCGCATAGGTTAGTCTGGGTCGCAGGATCGCTGTGTAGATCTACAGAAGTGTCTCCAATTTCAAGCCTTAGCTTTTTCCTATGGCTCTTATACAGAGCCAAAGAGTCGCTACTAGCTTCTTGCACTTTTTTTTCAAGTGCTCGTTCCATGACAGCTTTTTATCCAGGATGACTCCTAGATATTTGGCTTGCCCTTTGATTTCGAGTTTTTGTCCCCCCCAGTTTCAATATACCTGTAGTTCCCCACTTGTAGCTTCTGGTAAACACAACTGCATCCGTCTTACTCGGATTGACTGATAGTTCAGTCCCTTTACACCATGAATCAACTATTCTTAGTGCTTGCTGCATTACTCTGGAGATCGCATCCAGATGCTGGCCGCGCACGATAACTAGTATATCGTCTGCATAGCCTATGGCGTGAAAGCTCTGACTCGTGAGTAGATGAAGCAATTCATCCACTACCAGGCACAGCAGCAAGGGAGATAGAATGCCCCCTGCGGACATCCCGAGTCATGTTTAGATTCCTATTGGCTAGCTTGTGGCAGGTCCATTCCACGACTGCAATAGGCACTCCATGTGCGATCATAGCCGTCCTTATCACCTCTCCACAGGTGTAGTTAAAGGCTTCTTCGATGTACATTGAGGTTCCATCGCTAGACCTTTCTGCTTTAGTTGTCCTGCAATTAGGTCAACTGCAGTGCTCAGGGGCGTCTCGGTCGAATCACCAGCCCTATAGGCTTGTTGTTGCTTGTAAAGAGGGCTACTTGACAAGACCTTATCGCGGATATATCTGTCCACGAGTCTTTCCACTGTTTTTAGTAGGAAAGATGTAAGGCTAATGGGTCGGCAATCCTTGGGTGAAGTATAACTGGTCCTGCCAGCCTTCGGAATAAAGACTACTTTCGCACTCCTCCATGCCGCCGGAACATAACCCAACGTCAAGCTAGCCCTAGTAAGTCTCACCAAAGGCCCAATGATGATCTCACCAGCTCTCTGTAAGAGGACTGCGTATCTATACTATCTGGGCCGGGAGACTTGTAAGGACTGAAGGATTTCAGGGCCCACCCGACCCTGACGGGGGTCGCAATCTCGTTGACTAGCCGTCATTTAGGGCCCAATCGGGCCACAGGCGACTTTCATGGCCTAAGAGGTGCCGTCCGTTCATCTCCTAAATTTTTAAAATTGGGAAAATGTGCATTGATCAGGTGAGTCAAGGTATCCCCGTCCGACTCTGGGTATCTCCCACCGGGTAAATTTAGAATCCCGAGAATAACATCCGGATTTCCAGAAAGCAGCTTGTCCAGCCTGGCCGCTTCTGCTCCCTTCTCGATATTAGTGCAAAAGTTGGTCCAGCTTTCATGCTCTGCCTTGCATATTGCACTGATGCACCACCAGGACGCTGTCTTAACTGACGGGTCGAATTTTTCCAGCCGACCGAGAACCACCTGCAGGTCCGTCAGTTTACCTGGGAACCACGCCGTAGCCTTAATCATCTTCTTGAGCAACTCAACCCTACCCACCTTAAGAGATGCGCCTTCCCAAGGTCTTGTCTCGGCCAAAAACTTGTGTAGCTAAGCCTTGGCCGCTGGGTCCGCTGCCACAAATACAAAGACCCCTTCCTTGCATAAATGGGTCTTGAATTTAGGGCACGGATTATGGGACACTCTCTCGAGCACCCTCCAGGTAGCCAGCCTAAGAAGCTCTAGCTGCTCTGCAGTGAGCAATGAGTCTGGGTAGCTCGTATCTGTCACCACCACGGTCAGAGGGTCAGTGTTTTGAGCGACCGTCAGTCGAACCCTCAACGACTCCGTGTTCGTCGGCTGTAGGACCACCTTGTGTCTCTTCAAAGGCATGACCCTCCCCCCCGGCGGGGTGCCCTCTGAGGCCCTTCCACGGTTTTGAGCCTCAGTGCTGATTATCAGCTTTGTGGTCGTCGGTATACCAGGTACTGCAGCTGATCTGCTGGCCTGCTGCGCTTGCCTCCTCAGTCTCATTTTCAGGATACCGCTGGTGCCTTTTTTCTTATCGGGGGGCTGATTGGCCACTCCCGTTTCCATAGCCTCATTCAGAGGGGCCGTCACACCCTCAGCTCCCGAAAGAGCTGGGGGTACGACCGCCGCCTGATTGAGGCTTGCTGGAGAGACAGGTCGGGGCGAAGGGTTATGCTAGACCCTCTAGGACCTAGCCCCTTTCCCCCCTCCGCCGACCCCATTCCTCCTTCTTCTTTTTGTGATTTTGCGTGTTCAATTTTGTTCCCACGAGTAGCTAGGGAAATAAAAGGTTCGTCTCTGCAGAGCCCCGCATGCAAGGGTAACACTAATTACTCGAGGAGGTCGTCCGGTGTCCCCGAGATGCCGTTAGGACACCTTCGTAACCCCTAGGTGCCAAGGAGCCATGAGCACGATCACTCTACACCTAGGCTTAGGGGTGTGGTCACATTGAGCGAAAAACTCAATGAATACCCGTTCACAGGCCACCATACAAACGGAGCACTGTTTCTTGGTCGCAGTGCGGGCCGCAGGTCATTCCCGTGCCGACTCCAGAGATTAGAGATCGGTCCGAGAGGGACCTCAACCCAGGGATCCAGGAATCCCGTGTTAGCTAGGCTCTTTCACCCTTCTATAATACTACAATCATGCATACCAGGAGAGCCTGTTTATAGGGATCCTTTTCAAAACAACCAGGAGAGCCCGTTTATAGGGGTCCTTCCATCCATATCCATACTCATGAAGGCCGAGGTCCATTTGACCTCTATGTTCCGAGCCCTCAAGCCTCCGCACCAACTACAAGGTCTTACAGCCCCTAGGTGATAAACTTTTAGGTAAATACAGCTGGAACAAATTAGGAAAGAATAGTCATCAAATTAACAATTTTTTGGAGGACATATAACTTAGATTGCCGATCATAACGTAAGTAACGCAGTAACTTAAGGCTTTACTCATATTATTTTCTTTAATATTAAGTATATCTCTGAAAATATAACTGTAAAAGGAAATTTATTGCTATTTTAAAACGTGCTTGAATAAAATATGGAATTTTTTATGCTAACTTCAAACATATCACTAATACCTGAAAAAGAAGTTAGGGGATCAAAACGAAAAAAGTTCGCAAAAAAATACCTTTTTTACATTTCGAAGAAGAACATTTAATGCATACACTTTAACTAAATTTTCTCAAATATCGTAAATACTATAAATTAATTCGAAAACTGTGATTTACGTTTTTAAGGAATTACAGCAATAATTTGTAACTGAAATTTGTTTCGAGTTGTTTTTAAGGAGGTTTTTGAATCACTTACGGCTTTGACGATTACAGTCTCATTATGAATCTCGAGCTTCGCGCTCGATAACTTGTTTCCAATTAAAGAGCTTCATCAAGATAATTTGTAAATTTGGTTAAAATCTACTAAAAACAACGCTTTACATTTATGGACCTTTAAAAAAACCAAAATTTCATATTTTTGAAAATGATCCAACTTTTGGAACTTCTGTCTAATTAAGGAATTTCACAGGAATAGTTTCGAAAAACGTATATTTTATATCTAGTAGAAATTTGGATTCATATTTCTTAACATATTAAAAAAAAATTTCTTTTTTTAAAATTTATAAAATGTTAAAATGCATATCACTTTTTGTACCCTACTCCGTACCACGGGTTTTTGCTAAATATAGTTACAATAATTAAGAAGCAGTTGTGGACAATTCTCCATGATGGTCCCCAAACGGATAATCCCTAAGCGGAGGTGTGAAAAACGTTTCAAAAGTTGAATGGCACCTGTGTCAGTTGTCTTGAACGGTTCGTTCTCTTCATTCTCTTCGGCGATCTCCCTGTTTCTGTTTAAAATCTACTCAAGCCCAACGAGATTGAGATTGAGATTCTGAAATTAAAAGAAGATATTGATGATATACTGTGCTTCAAGGTGTTTTGCGACAACCTCATAAAATCTGAGGAGGAATCTCCATCAATCGCTAGCGGAAAGATAAAAAAGTATTTAGGAGTAAGAAGAACTTTTCCACTGCAGGACAAGATGGTCTGAAGAACTTTTGATGGAAGTAGTTTACTTCTAAGCACCAACATCGGGTCTGCATATGCACCTGATATCTAAAGTCGTAAAAGCCCATGCCAAAGTGTATGGTTTAAGGACGCGCTACACTCCTACCGAAAAAATGCAACTTGTCCAACATTGTATACGGTCTTTAGAGCTACCCTACACGACAGGATTATTCTAAGAAGTTAGCCTGTGCGGAGAGTAATATAAGAAGCAACATAGCTCGTTCTTTCCATTGTCTAGATTGACTACCGGAAAGCTTTCGATCCAACGTCTTACATAGACTTATCATCTCTTTGGTCGAAAGCTTGAAGGTTCATCCGCACATATTTAAAGTCATAGAGAGATTGATGCCTCGTTGAGAGATTAGATTTACTATCTCATCTTGAATTTATTGTGTGACGTTTAAAAACGTAATCAACGGCATCACACTTCTGGTAACACATCATGCTTCTGGCAAAACACTGGAAAGTCCTACACATACATGGATGTACCACAAGGCCACATTCAGGACGCCACATCAGTGTTTTTAGTAATTACAGCTTAAATCATTATAAACAGCAGATGTTCTTCCCTGAAAATGGTCAGAAAACAGGAGATGATTGGAATCGGATACTTCCTTTACAAAGCCGCGGAGCAGGTGGCTGAGATCCTTGGTCTGAATTTTAAGAGCAGAAGTGAGAAAAGTGCCAGAACGGTAAAATTTCCATATTAGTATACTGCGACCCCATTTTATGTCAAGAAGTTCCTAGCGAAAGGTACAGAGCGTGTTATGCACACGCTGAGTACCTAGAACACATAATGTCTGGGTGTCGCACCTACGCAGGAACAACGTATGTTTACTGACATAATGCGGCCCTAAGAGTGCTTTATTACCAGTTTTGTGGCTCTTACGGTGCTGGCTATGACCCTACCCTGTCGAAAGCTCCGAGGGAGATAGAGTCAGTTCCTCAAAATGAGAAGTGCCAAATTTTCTCTAAATACAATTTTCGGACGGCTGTCTCCATTGCACACTGAAGCCTTACATCGTTCCCCAAGACTTCGAAAAACGAATTATATTCATGATCGAATTCTCGGTTCTAGCTGACTACAACATCATTATTAAGGAGAATTGTAAGAGGGAGATGTATCAGGATTATTTTCTTATAAATAATTACATTTTACTTCAGTGTCCACCTTTGCAAATTACATAATTTTGAGGTGATAAAATAAATTTGGTTTTTGAAACCGATTTATATAACAGTAATTTCTTTTGAAAGACTATATTTTGAGGAGTTAACCTCAGGAATACTTTTTTTAATAACAATTAACCGTCGATATATTGATTTATTGTAAAACGGGCCTGAATTTTTTTGGAATTCTCTGACATTTCTTAATAGTTTAAATAAAGCTAATGACGATATTGTCCTAGCTGTCCGACCGTGCCCATATAAAATTAGATGCCCGGCTATGGTTTAAGGAAACATGTAGAGTAAAGTTGAGTTGCTCAAGGTTGTTCCACTTCCGGACTCATACGATTTTGTAAGGGGTACTACACGTTACTGGAATTAAAAATAATTCTTTGCCCATAGGTGCCCATGCGATTGTCAAAAACTTTTCTTATAAAAAGTCCCAAGATATCTATTTTTTCCACGTTTAATGTGCATAGGCGGTATTTCAAGGAAATGTAGTTTTGTATTGCTACGAATTGTGAATTTCAAAATTAGTCAGTATAGACGCTGTTGCCATGACGCAAGCTCGTAAGCATGACTATTTGCTTGAAGTCTTAAAATTTCACAAAATCTACCCACGCATTATTGACTTTCTAAGCCATGCGATGAGGCAGTGGGGTACAGGAATCAAGTATTTTGATCATGGACAACCAAGGATAACTAGATCAATAAGCTTTACGAAAAGTATATTTCAAGAAGAATTTTTTATCGCACTATAGTTCTGTTTAGCGTTGGAAGCATTGGATCCGCCATTTTGTTTTTTGAATTTCTGACATTAAATTCGTATGCAGCGATCTCGAAAATCCTCTCATACTAATTTTAAAAATAACCAAAAATTTATTTATCATAGTCGTCAGCCATATTGGATCCGCAATTTTGTTTTCTGAATTCTTGATATCGGATTCGTAACCAGCGATCCTAGAAACTCCCGAATAACATAATTTGGCCCATGTAATGAAACTTTATATACTTTTGGCCAGATTTTATCGATTTGGTTCCACTGCGCAGCCTGCCAAAAATATGCCAAGACATTTGCTAGATGTATTATTGAATTTAGTTACTGAAAATGAAGAGCTTTTGACATCGACAATGATTATGACTTGAAAAATAGCAGGACATCCACTCATCAGCAAACTTTTAGATTTCAATCACATCAGACAATTATATTCGCCACGCTGTAATAGATTATAATCGTTTCCTTGCAGCCTGATGGTTTAAAATCAAGAAATTTCACAACTTACGTTGACCAACACCATGCTCTTAATATACTTGTAAAAACGCGTAGAAAAAGTTCCTTAAAATTCGTGGTGCAGTTTCTACTGACAGATACATTCGAAAGATTTGCCAGCCTTTGATTTCTTACGAATTTTCGGCATTTTCTGCTATTTTTTAAGGTGCACAAAATTACCAGCGAATTACCGGATATTAAAGATTTTCTGGGTAGCTAGATACCCTGCTTAGCGACTAACTGGATCCCGACTTCTGAGCCCAAGAATACCGTTCAGCACTCCTGTAAAAGCCAGTACCCTAAACATAGTAGTACCAGATGAGGAATTTTAAATGTAGATGCTTTTCAATTTTTCATTAAATGACGTAAGTCACTTAATTGGAACCAGAAATAAGACTTTAGTGCAGTGTCCCCTATCTGATATATTAGTATTATAATGATTAACTGACAGTTATGTTAAGATTGGGATGATTTTCATTTATGCGTTCTGAAATTTAATTTGCACTAACAGAAAGGCAAATTTTCTATCAAAATTAATCTATAAAGTTCATTTTCCATACATAAAGTTTTTGATTTTCAACAGAGCGCGTTATTCAAAGTCATGTAAGAATTTTCAGTTGACTTTTAACTGGCGTAAGATCTTTTGAGTTACGTCTGATAGTCAACCGCCTTTTTTTACTGAAGTTTAGATTTTTGTATTACTGTGACGGAATACAATTAGTTTGCAATTTTAAAGATGAACATTACGATTTCAAAGAGCTGTTCAAATTTGCTTTGGCAAAGACAGCTCTATATGTTGTGACACTTAGGGCCGTTCACGAATTACGTAACACTTTTTCTTGAAATTTTTCACACGCCTCCCACCATACGTGACGACTTTTCTATAGTAAGTATGTGCACTACTAAAGAGTACATGTATGGCGGATCCAATATGGCAGATCACAAGTCGGGAAAAAGATAGAAACCGTACAAAAATAGCCGTAGTTAGGTTTTTTAGATCAGTGAATTCAAATCTGACATTAGAATTTTAAAACTCGACATGGTGGATCCAATACACTGGTAGATTGAGATTCTCTAGGAAGAGTTGTGACACAGAGGAATCGTTTCTGATTCGGACCTGCTAGAGTCAACCGGAAAACTTAAGTCCTTTTTAGCATGCGATTTTCAAATAGCAACCAATCGCAATGTCGGAACTATGAATTGAGTTTTTTTGTAGTAGGAGGGGAAATCTGGCATAAGACACCCATCTTAGCAATCCTTTACCTAAGTAGGCGATTCTTAAGATGGGTAGTGTCAGATTCTTACTGACTTAAACCACCCCTTCCGCCTACCGATGTTCCCGGAATCCGCTTTTGCATTATTGCAGGAACATTAGGGTGAGGCTTCTACGCCGCGCTTCTGCGTCCTGATGTTGTGCCTTTATGCTGTTTTTTATTGAGGTTTGCTGGATAGGGCAGCCTCCCTGAAAATCAAGCATCGCATCGTTCCCGGCAGATGGTCAGTCTGGGTTTTCTCGGTTCATGCAGCGCAGAGGAAACACTGTAGAGTGTCGACGCATTCCATATTTTCATGTCCCTCTTTTCTGCCCCTCCCACGTGAATCGGTCCTATTCAGCCCTTCACAGTTCGCTGCCATGTGGCCGAACCTCTGGCAGCGGAAACGGGGTGGTACCTCTGTTTTTTCCGGACTCTACGTTACATCCATCCCACCTTTATATGTCCTGTACGCAAGAGTCTCGATGCCAGATCCTCGTTTAGTTTAAAGTATGCCTTCAGGTGTACCCTGAAGGCTCTCTTCGTCATGCTTACCTTTATATTGTCTGAGGATAAATCACCGAAGTGATTTCGGACGGCCTCCGTCACCTCCTGGACATCACAAGTTGTGTCGAGATCCAGGATCTCGACTTTTCTGCGTGAGATTAGTTTGCATATGGAGTTTTCTGCACCAACAGCCTCTCTAATAGCAGAAGACAGTTTTATCCTGCCGTATTTTGCCCTTCCTTTACTTCTTGACTCCCTTGATTTTGACAATAAGAGTGACATAGCCGACCATCTTGTGGAGGTTCTTCAAGACCTCAAAGTAACTCAAACCCTCGGGCGGGTTTATGAGGACCGCCTCGGGTCGAGCTTACCTATGCGCCTTTTCCTGCTTCCTCGTAAGATTCGCGTTAGATTCTTTTTCTGGCTATTTGGGGTCGATGTCGTGACTGCTTGGGCGTGTCTAGTCTTTGGCTTCTTGTTTCTTCGTGTGGAACAACCTGCTTCGACGGCCACCAGAGTGGGTTGCCTTTCACGCTTCCGATGTGAAGGGGGGGGGGGGCTTTCTCAGTTTCTTCTGTCTGAGTACCGCCTTAGCTTGTGTTTGTCTTTGACTTTGCCATCGCCTTATGCGTAGCTTCTCTTGCACTTTTGGTAGGAAGGCGTCCATAGTGTATGGTATGTAGCTAAGTAGACATTCACCTTTGCATGTATCTTCGCGATATTTTTCTGAAATCTTTTGCATCTTTTCAAGACCTTCCTTGACTCCTAAGTCCAGGTGTCACTTTCTTTCGCAGAAATCCTTCATGTCATACAAGACGCGATTTAGCTTCGCTATATAATTTAATGCCTACTTAAGGTTTTTCTTGACCTCGGCTAAGTCTTTTCTACCCTCCGACTTTTGATTCTCTCAGGTTCCGCCGCTACGTCCATTGGACCTCCCAGCTTCTCATACTCACATCGATTTCTTGTCTGCTTAATTATTAACCATTATGTTCCCACGAGCTGTTAGGGAAATATAAGTTTGCCCCCGCAGAGCCCCGGACCCGGGGATAAGGTCTGTATTGTCTGAGAGGCGACCTGGTATCCAGTGAGCTTACGCCTATCCGCCACCCAAGGACGTGCCTGATAGGGCTTTCGCCTCCCCTTCACCACAGACAACTGTATGAGGTTAGGTTGTTTTCACAAATCTCGCGATGCGCATGCGTTGACAAAGATAGTTTCACGTTTCTCAACTCTCCCTAGATGATTTATATTGGTATGATTATCTGGTTTTAAATTTTTGCAAAAATATCAATTTCAAAAGTACTGTTTGTCAAACTTTAATTTCGATTGCTATTAACTTTTTATATTTAATATTTATAAAGGTCTGAAATTGAGAACGCTTAACACTTGAAGTTTAAAAATTATATTCTGGGGGATTATTTTCTAAGTTTAGAATTTAAAAATATTGATATGATCTAATTTTAAATCCTGAAGAATATTAAAGCCCTTTGATCTTGGCAGTCGAGCCAGTTTATACGCGATTTATTGAGTATATCAAAGTTACCAGAGTAATGTTGAGAAAAAATCAGTGATTCAGTGAATATCAATTCATTTTGATGAAAAATATTACACTGAATTCTAAAATTATTTATTTACTATAAGATTTCTGTTTAAAATTGAATAAAAAATCCAAATTTCTTCCCAATAGTTCTAAATTAATAGCACTGTCGAAGCTACAAAAGAGAAGCCTTAGACGCTTGAATTCAAAAATGTCTTAAATTTTACACTGTCAAATTATTCCAAACTTTATACTTCTAAAATGTATGACAGAAAAAGTATTTCGTTCCACCTTCGACAAATTTTTCTAAGCCTTTAAATGTTTTACTTGTATTAAAAATAATTTTATAATTAAATACTTATTATAGATTTTCTTTCATTATTTATTAGAATTTAGATTGAAATTAAGTCATATTTCAAATATACTGATAAAAACAAAATAAAATGCAGGATGAAAATTATCAAGATATATTTGATCTAAATATCTTATTAAAAAATTGACAATTTTTGGAATTGGAAAAATTGTGTATAGCTTTTTTTTATCTTGAATGATTAATTTATAACAGGTAGGGTTAGAGGAGTCAATAAGTGGAACAGAGAGTGGCCAAGTAACGAAATATCGTTGGTCGTTAAACTTGGGGAATCGAGGTGGATTCGATAATTTTACTAACGTGCTGACTCCGCATATCGAGGACTCCACAATGAACTACTGACTTTACAACTGCTTCTTGCGGATTCAGAAACCAGTTATCCGATTTTATGTGTACCCAGTTCATCTAAAAAGCCTAGCACTTTCAACCATTTATCCAATTAGGCTATGCCAAAAAAGGTATTTAAAATAAAAATTAATTGATTGCGACTATTTTGACTTTAACTATTAATAGTCCTGCTTAGACTAAATACACACACACACATATATGTATTCAGTCTAAACAGGACTATTAATAGTTAAAGTCAAACTAGTCGCAATCAATTAATTATTATTTTTTAATACCTTCTTTTATATATACTGACATAATAGATTGACATATTGACATATAGATTGACATAAAATGTAATTTTTCCCGAACATCTGCAGTTTTTCATAAAGATGGAATCTACAATTTTTTCTTAAAAAAAGGAAAAAATTTCTTTTGGCGACAGTTGTACCTTAAGTTTTTAGAGATTCTAGAACACACGAACCATATTTTTTAACTTATTTTAATTTTAAAAAATATTTATACCGAAGAAAATATACATTAGTGTCCTAAATAAAGTTTTTGAGAATAATGAGTTTAAATACTCATAAAAAGATTATTTCTGTATACTGAAACCTTCAAAGATCTTAAAATTTATATTTTAAGCATATATGGCCTTAGGAGTTCTCTGATCGGGGCCCCATAAGATATAGATAGATTTGCCATACCTATACGAAGCATGAAATTCTTCACTAGAACCTAATAGGGCGCCCATCAGTTTTTCGAGACTAGATATTCTGATACGGGTCCCAACCAGTTTTTTTATGGACTAGATATTTTAGTAGGCACCCCATCGAAACTAAATTTTAAATAGGGAAAGATGTGGAAATTTCTGCAAGGTCGCAGATCTGCCCCCAGTCAATACATGCTGAAGTCGAAAAGTTCGACTTGAGCACGTCTCAGTTTTGAGATAGAGTCAGGCTTCAAATTTTGTCTCGGAGACAAGTTTCTATGTCTTGGAGATATAAATTTATCTTTTGAATTAAAAATAACTAATTGAATAATTACAAATTTTTCATTCATCGGTTTTAATTTCATTTATGAGCCGAAAAAGTTCGACAATCTCAGCCAAGATAAGGCTCGACTTGAGACAAGTAAGCGCTGTTTTACCTGACGTAGCCGAAAAAGTAAGACTATATAAAGGTAAGCCTATCTTTCGACTCAGTTTTGAGACGCAGCCAGACATTGATGTCTTGGAGACGAACGTAATATATATCATAATAATATGTATTTACCTAGAGTTATATAATTTTTTTGCAACTTCTGCTGCTCTAAAAAAATAGGTAGCATGGTCAGCTCATAGTGAATATCGGAAAGGTCAGTTACGACAGCCCCCCCCCCCC
>NC_046657.1:122812642-122827475 GCF_010883055.1 Belonocnema kinseyi | reverse complement strand
CCCCCCCCCCCCTATTTGAAAAATCAAAATTTAAATCACATTATTTTGAAGATCTTCAAATGCGCTCATATGCGCCATAGAGACAAAATTTTGTGCCACATTGATAACCGAGTTATCAGTGATAGAAATTGGGGAGGGGCTGGCGTGATTTTTCTAAACTAATAACATTTTTCCAAATTCATCATACCTATCTTTCATGACTTAAAATGCGCTCAAATGCGCCACTACTAAAACATTTTGCGACAAAAAATTAACAAAGATATCATATTTTGGAGGGGGGCAGTGTAACGCACGTGTTTAATCCTCAACAGTGATGAGCAATATAAAGATAAGGACATGGATTCTTTCGTCTTCAAATGCGCTCATGTGCGCCATAATTTTTTTTGAAAATTTCAAAAATTTCCCACGAGATGAAGGTAACAACATTTTACGAATGATGACCAATAAAATAAAAAGTTTTCAATCACCATTGATAAAGTGACTTTCTTAAGGGGTTTCAAATGGGCTCAGATGCGCCACTTTCAAAACTAACAAAAAACAATAATCAACCTCCCAAATAACACTTGCTACCGATAACCTACCCCATGATATCTCCAAATAACTTGAATTGCAATATAAAAATTTATAATGATCTCTCCAGATAGAATTTCAAATGCGCTTATATGCGCCACTTTCACAATTGACAAAAAATCATAATCAACCTCCACACAACCACTTGTTACGATCCACTACCCGATGATATCTCCAAATAACTTGACTTCCAGTATAAAAATTTATAATAATCTCTTCGGATAGGATTTCAAATGCGCTCATATTCACCACTTTCGAAATTAAGAAAAAAACATAATCAACCCCCTCATTTCAAATTGTTATCGATCCACCACCCGATGATATCTCCAAATAACTTAAATAAAAAATAAAAATTTATAATGATCTCTTCGTATAGGTTTTCAAATGCGCTCATATACGTCGATTTTGACATTGACAAAACACCATAATCAACCCCCTCATTACCATTTGTTACGATCTACTATCCAGTGGTATCTCCAAATAACTTAAATTGCAGCAGACAAATTTATAATTGTCTCTTCGTATAGGATTTCAGATGCGCTGATATGTGCCACTTTTGAAATTGACAAAAGGCACAATCAATCCTTTCATTTCCAATTGTTATGGATTCACCACCCGATGATATCTCCAAATAACTTAAATTGCATACTAAAAATTTATAATGATCTCTTCGGATAGGAATTTAAATGCGCTTATATGCGCCACTTCAAAATTGACAAAGCCCCATAATCAACCTCCACACAACCACTTGTTACGATTCACTAACCGATGATATCTCCAAATAACTTAAATTGCAGTATAAAAGTGTATAATTTCCTCCTCGTATAGGATTTCAAATACGCTCATATGCCTCACTTACGAAATTTAAAAAAAAAAACCACATGCAACACCTTTATCATCACTTGTTACGATCCACTATTCGATGATGTCTTTAAATAACTTAAATTGCAGCATAAAAATTAATAATTACCTCTTACGATAGGGTCTCTTAGGATCGTAACAAGTGGCATTGAGGGGGTTGATTATGGTTTTTTGTCAATTTTGATAGTGGCGCATTTGAGCGAATTTGAAGCACTATCCGAAAAGATTATTATAAATTTGTATACTGAAATTTAAGTTATTTGGAGACATCATCGAATAGTGAATCGTAACAAGTGGTAATGAGGGAGTTGATTATGGTTTTTTGTCAATTTTGAAAGTGGCGTCTATGAGCGCATTTGAAATCCTATACGAAGAGATCAGTATAAATTTTTATTTTGCAATTTAAGTTACTTGGAGATTTCAACGAATAGTTGATCGTAACAAGTGATAATAAGCGGGTTGATTATGGTTTTTTTTGTCAATTTCGAAAGTGGCGCATATGAGCGCATTTGAAATCCTATACGAAGAGCTCACTATAAATTTTTGTTTGGCAATTAAAGTTGTTCCGAGATATCATCGAATAGTGGATCCAAGTGATAATAAGCGGGTTGATTATGTTTTTTTTTAATTCCGTAAGTGGCGCGTATGAGCGCATTTAAAATCCTATCCGAAGAGATCATTATACATTTTTATGCTACAATTTAAGTTATTTGGAGACATCATCGAATAGTGGATCGTAACAAGTGGTAATGAGGGGGTTGGTTATGGTTTATTGTCAATTTCGAAAGTTGCGCATATGTGCGCATTTGAAATACTATCCGAAAAGATTATTATAAATTTTTATAATGTAATTCAAGTTGTTTGGAGACATAATCGAATAGTGAATCGTAACAAGTGTTAGTGAGGGGATTGATTATGGTTTCTTGTAAATTTTAAAGTAGCGCATATGAGCGCATTTGAAATCCTGTCCGAAGAGGTCATTATGAATGTTTATACTGCACTTTATGTTATTTGGAGACATCATCGAATATTGGATTGCAACAAGTGGTAATGAGGGGGTTGATTTTGGTGTTTTGTCAATTTCAAAAGCGGCGCATTTGAGCGCATTTGAAATACTATCCGACAAGATTATTATAAATTTTTATTCTGCAATTTAAGTTATTTGGAGACCTCATTGAATAATGGATCGTAACGAGTGGTAACAAGGGGTTTGAATGTGGTTTTTTTTAATTTCGTAAGTGGCGCATGTTAGCGCATTTTAAATCCTGTACAAAAAGACAATTATACATTCTTATACTGCAATTTAAGTTATTTGGAAATAATATCGGTTAGTGGATCGATAACAATTGGAAATGAGGGGGTTCATTGTGGTTTTTGTCAATTTCGAAATCGACGCATATGAGCGCATTTGAAATCCTATCCGAAGAGATCATTATAAATTTTTATACTGCAATTTAGAATATTTAAAGATATCGTCGGGTGCTGGATCCACAACAATTGGAAATGAGGGGTTGATTGTGTTTTTTGTCAATTTCGAAATTAGCGCATATGAGCGCATTTGAAATCCAATACGAAGAGACAATCATGAATTTTAATGCTGTAATTCAAGTTATTTGGAGATATCATCGGAAAGTGAATCGTAACAAGTGGTTGTCTGGGGGTTGATTATGATTTTTTGTCAATTGTGAAAGTGGCGCATATTAGCGCATTTGAAATTCTATCTGAAGAGATCTTTATAAATTTTTATATTGCAATTTAAGTTATTTGGACATATCATTGGGTAGGTTATCGGTATCAAGTGTTATTTGGGGGGATGATTATTGTTTTGTGTTCATTTTAAAAGTGGCACATCTAAGTGCATTTGAAACCCCATAGGAAAGTCACTTTATCAATGCAGATTTTAAACTTTTTATTTCGTTGGTCATCTTTCGTAAAATTTGGTTACCTCCATCTCGTGGGAAATTTTCAAAATTAAAAAAAAAAACTATGGCGCATATGAGCGCATTTGAAGACGAAAGAAATCCATGTCCTTAACTTTATATTTAACACCTGCGCTACACTGCCCCCCTCTAAAATATGATATCTTTGTTAATTTGCTGGCGCAAATTTTTTTAGTGTTGGCATATTTTAGTGCATTTGAAGTTATGAAAGTTAGGCATGATGAATTAGAAGAAATTTAATTAGTTTAGAAAAATGACGCTACCCCCCCCCCCCCCCCCCCCCCCCCCGCCCCCATTTTGATCGCTGATAACTCTTTTATCAATGTGGCGCATTTAAATCTCCATAGAAAAATCCCTTTATCAACAAGGATTGCAAACTTTTTATTTGGTTGGTCATCACTTCGTAAAATTTTGTTAACTTCATATATTAGGCAATTTTTAAGATTTTCAAAAAAAAACTTGATAGCGCATATGAGCGCATTTGAAACCTCATAGAAAACTCCCTTCATAAATGCGCCTTACTAGCTTTTTATTTTGTTGGTCATCACGTCGTAAAATTTTGTTACCCCCATATCTTGGGCAATTTTCAAAATTTTCAAAAAAAAATTATGGCGCATATGAGCGCATTTGAAGTTATGAAAGATAGACCTGATGGATTTGTAAAAACGTTATTAGTTTAGAAAAATCACGCTAGCCCCCCTCCCCTCCATTTTGATCGCAGATAACTCGGTTATCAATGTGGCGCAAAGTTTTTTCTCTATGGCGCATATGAGCACATTTGAAGATCCACAAAATCATGTGATTTAAATGTTGATTTTTCAAATGGGAGGACGTTACGCCCCCCCCCCCCCTGTAACACCTGAAATAACTCATACAGTTTTGTGGGGCAAAAATTTTAATCTAAGGCGCATTTGAGCGCATTTGGGATGCAATTCAATAGGCTATAGAAAACCCAAATATTAAGAGGGGGTTGGGGGCTGATATAACTAACCTATATCGGAGGCTACTTTTTTTGCAGTTCTAATTTTATACATGGAAGCCATAAAGAACGTGGCATCATTTATGAGAGTTCCGTTTTATTGTATCGCCCTTGTAACCAGAAATCGGTTCTAATAGAAACCCCAGTTTTTTCTCCAAGTTGGTTTCTAAAACATACCGCTGCTGCCTTATTGATTGGCACAAACGTTTTTATTTTTGGCATCACTCCCCTTAATGGAAGCTGCGGTATATGTCTAAATCTGAGGTAGTTAGACCTTCTACCTATTATTACATTCTAATCATTTATGCTATAATGTATTAGATTGATATAAATTTACATCTATTCAGTTTTCGTCAATTCTTTACGTTTTTAGATCCACTGAGCCAGAATAAAAAGTTTACCTTATATTTCTAATATCTGAATAAGCAGCCTCGAGCAGTGTAGTTTGAGCTATTGGAAGCGACTATCGACAGTTGAGTTCCTTCTGTCACACTTGCACCATTCATAGAAACTGTTACTAAATAATTATTTTGTTAATACATTTTGACGCAACCAGATTTTTTATAATCAAATTATATGATACTGACGTAGCTCAGTGCACGTTTGAGGAGTTTTAATTTCAAGTTTTTGTATGTAATCCTCTTGTATTTTGATGGTAGATTTGAAGTAAGTTTCTCTGCTTGTTTTATTTGCTTCGAGACCATAATAACTGAAACTTTGTTTTTGTAACTAGCCTTGAGATTTTTCTCTCCAACTCTCATTCTATTGTTGAGTGTTCTGATCAAGATTGCCATCACTTTCTTTTGAATATGAGTGCAATCTGTAGTGAATCTAATATTGAGAAAAAAATTCAATTCGTCAAGCGGGTCGCAGCCCGTGTGGAAATAATTTCTGGCATACTGTAATTATTCTAGCGCCAGTATTGGATTATTCGTGGCTGCCTGTTCACGCCGAATCAGATTGGCGCTCCTTTGGCGCTATCTATACCTACTAGATAGAAAAATCCATCACGAAGTTTTATGTAGACCCACTATTGTCGCTAGCCAGAATTTCGCATTACCTTAATATAAAAATTCCATCTAAAATTTAGCTTGGTTCTATAAGGTACGAAGGAATGTAACGAGCGACTGACGCGATTGCTTTTCGCTCGATCTTATTCGATTAAATGAATCGAATCCCTTATGTGGGAACTTTCGAATAAGTGCGCAGGGAAAATTATAAGGATTTTACGATGGAAGATTTTAGGATTCCTGAAAATACGAAATTCTCACGTACACAGCTAATAATATTTAAGAAAAGACCTTGGGAAAGGGCGTACATTTACTTCGGAAGTATGGTATTTTCCTTTCCTTTAGAGATAAGCTGGAAATATGTCTTCAGTCCACCAGGGCAATTTATTCATTTATTGTAAATTTAGTTTTAAGAGTTTTTGTAAGTCCTTGAATTTTATTTGTACTGGCATTAAGGAAGAAGAAATAAGTCTGGATGATAGGGCAAAAATAAATTAGTTTAGATAACATAGGTCCCTAAAGTGGTCATGGTTAACAGATTTCGACGGAACATCTATTTTGACAATTTACTCAGGTTTGGTTAAGCAGGTTCAGGAAATTTGTTAATATATGAGTGTGAAACTCTCTTTCGCTTTCTATATCCATAAAAATACCAGATTTAACTGTAATCGTTCGGGTGTTTTCGGAGAGGGTCCTTTTCCAATCGTGTAACTTCGGAAAGTGGACTAATCCCGACGGGGTCTGAAACTGAGAATGGGGCCTCTTGAGGGTGAAGTGACGGGGTGTGTGAAGTGCGATGGAATGGAGGCTAGGCAGAAGACACTCTATTCGAAAACTGTCTGCAGCTTTCCTCGTTGAACTGTAGATTTTATACTCGTTACTAAAATTTGGAGTAGAGTTCGCATCCTTAAATTGTGAAATCCGGACTTAGTTGTGGTAGAATTTATTTAATAAATACTTTGGCTATTTCTATATCTCTCAGTCATGTCTGTGTTTTCAGTGTTGTCTCATAGTGCAGAGTTGTTAATTTTATTCATTACTAAGTATTTTATATATTAAGAGTGTAGGAAACTGCTCTATATATGTCTAAGACTATAATTATTGTTTTAATTTAAAATTAAAATAATCGTATACAAATGTTATGCAAAAATAAATTTGAAAACACGTGCGCTTCAAACAAAACAAAATTTGTAGGATTCAATTCAGCACTGATTTAGTGAAAATTTTATTTTTATTTTTGCGAGCTTTTCTGTAACTTAAAAAGGATACAACGCACTTTTTCAACAACAATAAAATTCTGTCGAGAATTCTCAAATTCACTAATATTATAAATTGTCCACAATTTCGGGAATTTTTACAGTGATGGGAATTTTATTTTTCGGAAGAAGCAACTGCAAAATGCTGAAAAATAAAATTCCCGATACTGTAAAATTTGTGAATTGCGAAATTCCTAAATAATGAAATTCCGGAAATTATATAAACGTCGAAATATAAAACTCTCGAATTGAAAAATTCACGAAAAATAAAATTCCCGGCAGTAAGATATTACCGAATTCGAAAATCCCGCAAAGAAAATTGCTGAATTATAAAATATCCAAACTAGAAAATTCTTAAATTCAACAATAGAAAAAATGATTATTCATTCAATATTATTTATTTATTGAAAATACAATAATCGAATACTTTTAGCAAATACATTTTTTTAAATGTTTAAAGTTAAAAAAATTATGATTTGAAATTAAAAAAACAATGTTTAAAAAAATATGTATATTTCTGCGTGAAAAATTTTGTTTGATAATGTACATAGCAGTTAAAAAAATTAAACAATTATTATTCTTTTAAATTCAAACAATAATTTAATAAAATTATTTAATTATTGTACTTTTAAGAAATAAATAATATTGATAGAAAACTCTTTTCTTCACATTTAAATTAGGGAACATTATAATTCGGGGATTTTTTATTGTGGACCTTTTCCGTAGGAAATTTTCCAATTCGGTCGTCAGAGATATCATTTTTCGTGATTTTTCATTCATTGCTTGCGGAATTTTTTCAGTGGTCCCATATTTTTATACCTTCTCTTGAAATGATGTCATTATTCAAAATAAAAAGTCAACATTCACTTTTGAAATCATCAAAGTTATTAATTTTCTTTTAAATAATTTCAAATCTTTTAAAATGATTTTTGAAATTTTTCTGAACCTTTAATTATCTTTTAAACGGATTCAATTTTTTTCTAACATTTTTTTTAAATCCTGCACACAAATTTGATTCAAGAGCTTCCAGATTTTTTCCAATTCTGTAAATATTTTGAAATGTTTTGAAATGTTTTGAAATATTTGTAAACATTCTTTTTGAGTTATGGATATTTTCGAAATGGTGACAATTCATTTTTTTACTTCTTTACTATTGAAAATTGTTGTTTTTTGTTCAATTTCCAAATTGAATATTTTAAAAATGGAATATTTTATACTGAAATAATACTTCAATAAGATTTTGAAATTGAATAAAGGTGTTCATTTAATTAAGAATTTATTAATTTGAAGTGATTTTTAAATTGAACATTGTTTATGAAGACTCAATCGAATGTTTACAATTGTGTAACTATTTTCAATTTTTTACTACGTTCAATTTTTAAATTCACTTTCTCTTCTCGATTTTTCCTGGACGCGAGTCTGGCTCAATTTAGAACAACTTTTTTTTTAATAATAATTTTGTGGTTCTAACTTACGGGACAATCATTTTATTCTTTAGGAGATTTTATACAAATTTCGTTGATAATTTTTTTATTTCAAGAAATGTATGTAAAAATTAAAATATTTTTCTTTTTCTTTAATAAAATTGTTGCAATAAAAGCGTTTCGAAGAGTTTTTAAAAATCTTTCGGGGAATAAAATGAATATTTAAAGGTCGACCAAGGTTTAAATGTTTTCTATGAAAAACACAATCAATGAGTGACATAACGAAAAGCGGAAACAATAAGAGTCGATTTATCCATGAACAAGCACTTTGAACAAAACTGACCTTGAGCGAACATTAAACATATATTTTTTTAAATTGACAAAAATCAGGCTTTATTTTCTTTTTAAAAAAATAATAATTTGTGGGGGTGCCAAATTATCAAAAAATTAAATTAATAAAACTTGAAAAAGCACCCTCTTAAATAGCTTTTTAAACTAAACCTTTGTTGAGTTCTTTCAGGCACTTCTAATTTTTAATAGTCCTATTTTCAAATTTACCTGAAGTTATACGATTTTAATTGTTCTAAAATAATGATTCAAGTATTAAAAGATGTTCATTTCTCATACTGTAACTTTATACGATTTCACTTTCTAACTAAATAATTTGAAATGTTTCAATCTGACATTATCAACAAATTTCAATTAAATAATTCTTATATATTTAAGTACCTTTACATTTCGATTTATTTAATATACTTAAGACTACAAATTTAAAATGTCTTAACTATTAAGTCTTTATATATTTTTGGAACTGTATATATGTATATAATAGAACCGCTTCAAATTTGAAATAAGTCTACTTTTTGATGTTTGACCTACAATTATTCAATTTTAAAAGTTATAAATTAAAATTGTGAAAAATAAAAAATAAATTTCAATTAATTTATATTTAATACCAAATAAATTTGCATACTTCAATATGAATGAAGCTGAATACATAGAATTTAAACTTTTTACCTTTTCGCCTTGTAGCAATTTCGAATCCCAGAATAAGTTATTTTTGGGCTAACCTATTACTTATAACGAAAATTGTGAAAATTCAAACAATAAGCCTGTATGCTGAAAATGAGGTAAATTTTAACGTTAAAATTTGAGTTGTTAAACTGAAGGCTGAAAATTGTGAAAAATAGTGTTTTGTAAATTGTATTGGCATCTTAAAGGAGTATATAATTAGTTTTTAAATTTTCGGAAGTTTTCCTTTTTTACTACCTAGAGGTGTAAAAAGTCTCTTCAATTTTTCTGGATATTAATCATTTATTTTCTGAGAGATATTCCTATTTAATTGACCCCCGTTTATGAGTGACTGCAATGCATTAGGAAAAAATCGCCAAGACCAAGGATCAAAATTTTATACACATTTTTTAAAATAAATTCTGTAGGAAAACCAGGCGCGCATCCACAATGGTGGCGAAAAGGCGATCGCCCCCCCCCCCCTCCCAGGATTATTTGACTTAGCGTAAAATGGTACATATGTATAAACACACATGTCTACACAATTTTGTGATGCCCCCACCCCCCAGTACACTTCTCTGGATCCGCGCCAAGGGAAAACATCGACAAGATTCAGGTGTCAAAATTATAATTACAGCGAATTTTCTGTACTTTTACAGGGACGCCTGAAATACATGAAAAAATAAAAATCTCGATTCGGTAAAACTCTCTGTCTCGAATAATAAAATTCAAAAACTAAAAAATTCCCGAACAGTTTATAATACAAAAATCTGAGCCAAAATTATGTCCACAGATACGTTTAAATGCTCTTTTCTCTTGAAATAATTAAATGTTTGCTCTTTTTAAATTCGGCAAACATTAAAAAGATTGTCCTCAAATCTTCCAGATTCTTTTTCGACGTAAGGGCGTTGGAATCAAGAACTAACCTCAAAACCGGATTTTCTCATTTAACTCCATAAATACTAGAATTACATCTTTTCTAGATAATCAGGTCTGATTCCTCTTCTCAATTAAATCTTTATTTGAAGTAGAACATTGGCTAATTCCAATAGTTTTTGTATATGGTGTTTTTTTATTCTAACCCCACCATTTGAAAAAAACGTCTCACATAAAAGCTAATGATGTAAAAAATATGTAATTCTAGTATTTACAGTGTAAAATGAGAATTCAATTTTGAGGCTGGCTCCTGTTTACAACACCCTTAACAAAATTTGAAATCTCATAAGCTTAAAATTAATATTAAAAAATAAAACCTGTAACCATAATTTTATTTGTCTCATCTCTTTAGAGGTTTTAAAAAATTTACCAATTATATATTGTAGAAGCGAAATCTTAAGAACAGAGCAATTTCCGAATGTTACAAAACATTTACAATTAACATTTTCTTTTTTATCAATAATATTTGAAAACATTCTGCCAAAAAAGTACATACGAGCTATATTCCATTTTTCTGACAGAAATCTAAAATTTGCTAACATTCTCAATGTAGCTCATAATGCTTTTATGCCAGGAATGATATAATTATAAAAATAAGCATTAAATTTGTAATCTAGGTCGCATCTAGATCTACTAGATTTTACTAGATTCACTAGAATGCGCCAGTACCGCTGGTGTAGATAACGACTAGTCGATTGCAGCGTTACATTTGCGCACCGCCCTAGCATAGTTTCTCGAGATAGCACCAGTATAGACTCGTGGGTGTCTCGGCTGGAACAGTGTAGCGCCATAAATTATTTCTACACTGGAGCGGAGTAGCTACAGTTTTTTTAAAGAAGAAGGGCTTACATGAGGGAAGAAGTGCATAAATGGGTATCCGAAAATAAAATGAGCTAATCTTTGCTATCATGCTATATACGCAGATTTTTATGATCCATTATTTGGTTGTTGTATTTATTGATATTTAATAACATATTATATCATTATTACTAATTTCGTCCACACGGATATTAAATTTATTAATCGCCAGATAAATTAGACGGCTTTTTAAAACAATAAACAGCTATTTTCATCAGAAGGGAGGTAAAAAAAGCTGGAAAATTCTTTCACGTTCTTCTGTGTCAATCTTTGGTAGTTAGATAGTTGCATAAGTGACGCATAAACTACGAAATACAATATTTGAAAAAGCGATTCTGCGTTTTTTTGATACAAGAAGTAAATTTTTTGCATTGTAGTAAAGACATAGATCACTTAAAGTTAGAATCATATTTAAAGCTGTATTATAGTGATTGCCAAGTTAGGAAAAGATGGAATACATTATCTGCATTCTAGATATTGTACAGGTTCCTAGTCATCAGAACGAAGTCAGAACGCCACATATTTTTCACTATTACTCACAAGTTTTTTATAACATATCACCCCTTATCTGTCGAGATTCAAGAAGCTTGGTTTAAAAGACAATTTAAACTTATTCACATAACTTTAAGACTTATTTTTTCGGGTGAAGCGAGAAATTATTTTTACATATTTTTAATGTTCATTGATAATTTATGCCCCTTAAGTACTTGCGACCACTAATAACTTACTTTCTAAACATTGGTTCTTTTGCAGTTATCATTCTTATATGTTTATTAATTTTATAACATATAATCTTAGTTGAGAATTATAGTGTGGGGAGAGACGAGTATTACTAATGGGTAGTTCACTATTGTTGTTATTATTCTACTTGGCAGAATACTGTGGTTGAAATGAGGAATTTAATGTTCACGAAAGTCAAAAGCCTTTATTTTTCTCTAATTTACATTTTTTTTTAAATTGTAAATAACCAAAATTTTAAGAAGTCTGTCGAGCACGAATTTTGAACTTAATTTTATTTATATGACATAAAATTTGCTAATAATGAACGAGATTGTTATAAGCAAACTAGGTTAACAATATAACAACAGAGTGGTTTAATAATGAAATCTGATTACAGAAAGTATACATATTTATCTGGAAAACCCTCAATATAAAGAGTTGAAACCTTCTAAGCATCTACAGTGAAGGCTTTTCACATTTTACGACTCACTTACTAATTTTTACTGTCAGCTGTTTTTTTTTAGGACGAGACATTATTTGTACTTAAATAATACTGATTATAATAACGAATATAAAATATATAATAATATAATAATGTCAATAAAGAGCCTCGTTGACTCAGTTGGTTAGACGCTCGGACTTCACCTCAAAGGTTCGGGGTTCGATCCGTGAGCCGGTATCTATGCAAGTTTTTCTATGTACTTTTATCGAGGTTCTGGTAGTTCGGAACCCACTGACTGTGCAACCCAGTCCGTCACTTCTGGGGTAAAAACCAGTCTTTGTCCAATATGTCGGGGAACACTACTCTCATCAGATCACTTTATTGCATCCTAAACTCGTCCGTGACTGATGATATACCGGGACAGCCCCGTGCAAAACTATTCCAAAAATTTTTTAAAATCCAACTCTAAACAAAAATGCTTTCAAAATGTTGGGCAGCAACGATCTTAAGCCTATGACAACATTTTAAATATTATAATGTAAATAATATAAACATGATAATATGTATTTGTATTTAATTAATAATTTGCATTTAAATGTTTGATTTTTTAGAATTTTTCTTTAGTTTTGGATTGATGATCGGTCACTCTTATTTCTGTCGTGGTAATAGAATGGAAAGTGTTAGTGCAAACTGTAAAAGTATGTGGAATTTCGGGTATGCGTAAACTACGTTAGACCCCCCCCCCCCCAACGCTAAGTCACTGAGCGGGTGTACGTAAAAATTATTCGTATTAATCTTTTAGGTCGTAGGAAATATTTGTTTAATTCTAAAAAATGTGAATTAAAAAAAACGGAACAGAAGATTCTTTTACTACTTTTGGATACTAAAGCACAAATTTTTCGGCCGCATAAAAACAATTTTATTAAATTTCAACATTTTCACTCTCCACAAATAGATAGTGTTCCGGCTCAGAATCACTGGAATGGAACTGGATGAAATTTATAATTTCATGGATGATTAAAATTAGATGCTATTGCATATATATAAGAAGGATTTCAGATTCGGTATCGATTACATGACAGATCGTTCAATATATTTTTTCTGTCCCATTTTCTTAGTCAAAGCACATAAACATGAAGGGATGTTAAATTGGAAAATATTTTAATTTACAAATCATAAACTCGAAGCATGAGGATCGCTCGTTAAAAACTTCTGATAAATCGGACGTTTTGATTCATCGTATCAAAAACTTGTAGTTGCACACCGCAGCCACTATGCGGATATCACTTACTGGAAACTGGAGACAAATCGAATGCTAGACTACGCGACGTCGCGGTTGACTGAAATCGCCATAAACCTGTCCGTGAGTTTCACGAATGGAATATCAATGCACCCAAACTTCAGGATCCTGATGGGAATTTATCACAGATGAATGCTAAGTAGCTGGAGATTTGGATATTGGTACGGCTATTGGAGGTTAAAATTCTGCATTTTATTGGGTGTGTGACATTATTTTTACAGATTTTTAGGACGATAGAAATCCTAGTTTTAACTAATTTAAAAACGTCCAAATATGTTCGAGTCTCAAAGTTCTGATATCGCTCTTTTTAATGGGCTCTATGTGAGTTGTCTAAGCAAATAAACAAAATAAATAAAACAATAGTAATGTTAATACCCTCCGCAAAGCTGCACATTCACAACGGCATATTTTACGATTTATATCCCTAAATTCTCTGAATAAATTTATGCTAGATATAAAAAGTAATCATGATAATAATAAATCATTAAATAATCATTTAAATAGCTAGATATAAAAAGTAATCATAATAATAATAATCATAAATTACGCGGACTGACGTTCCTTATTTATAGTTTTTTCTTTGGTGGGAACACGTACAAGATATTTCACGTCTAAACTTTCACGTATGACCTCTCTCCTATAACCTGTCTTCTTGACCTTTGCCTTCTTAACTTTTGAGTAATGATATCTGACCTTTCATCTTTGAGTTCTGACTTTAAACATTTTATCCTTTGTATAATAGGGTCCCCTAAAAAATCCAATATTTTATTTGTCATTCACCCCCAAAACTTGTTCCATTTGGTGAAAAAATAAATGCGTGTTATTGTTACATTTTTATCGTAATGAAAAGTTTTGAGTTTTATGTGAAAACTGACGATCGTAGACTTTTTTAAATATGTACGTTTAAAGACACCTGAACGAAATAAATAAATACGTTTTATAATGGTATCTATCTGTCTATCGTCAATTGTTGTCGTTCTTGTTGTTTTCGTCGCCTTCTTCCGGATAACTTCTAAAGAAATAATCAGATTTGATTGTGCTTTGAGACACGCTTTATGGGAAAAAAATTTATTGTCCACCCAAAACAAATTTAAAAAATAATTGTTCGCTGAGACAAGAAGTTTTTGTTTCAATCTTTTTAAAAGGAAAAAAAATTGAAAAACGACACAAGATTTGAAAATTCGCTGCAATGTTTTTCAAGTCAATTTCCACAAATTATTACATTTGCAATCATTTTGGGTATTAGGAACCTAGAAATTGTTGAATAATTAATATTTGCACGAATAGCTTAAAAGAAAAATTGCAAAAGGACTTATATTTATTTATTCTCTCCCTTTTACGGGTTTGAGGGCCTCCGCTCCCTGTACATATATTTACAATTCTATCCTTAGTCAACTTAACTACTACTTATATTATACTCTTTCGCATTACGAGGGTGGATTGATAAGTTTCCGGCCTGACCAAGAGATGGCGCCACTAGGCCTACCTTGAGGTGGCGTTCTATAGTACCATCCTTAGATAGCTTG
>NC_046657.1:122806501-122812542 GCF_010883055.1 Belonocnema kinseyi | reverse complement strand
AGAACACCGCTATGAGAAATGTATCAGCCTTGGAGGAGATTATGTTGAGAAATAAAAAAAAAAAATTCTTAAAAACGTTGTTTTTCTTGGTCAGGCCGGAAAGTTATCAATCCACCCTCGTACTTAGGATAAACAATAGTAAAAGTAGTGACATTAATTCTTAACATGAGCGAGCTTCCAGAGCTTCCGTTTCCTCTTACCATAAAAAATGCATTTTCCACGATATTGAAAACAATTTTCGCTTTTTACTGTCTCTTTTCAGGATCACCCGTTTGGCTCTGCCCTACTCCCTTGCTTTCCCTTATTTCTTCTAATTTCTTCATCCACATCACTCCCTGTCAACTACCATCCAAGATCCATCTTACACACTCATCCACACTCAACTGTCCCTCTTCCTCTCCTGTACATTTATCTAATACATGTGCCCATGACTCCATTTCGTATCCACATACTCTGCATAAATTCTCCTCTTCATTCATCCAATATCTGCATGCTCTCACTCCTTCTCCCATTCTGAACCGTACAACCCTACTCCATTTTTCTTCCTTTTTTATTTTTTGCAGATATTCTGGTTCCGTCAACTCTTTGACCATCATATACCATCTGTTGTACCTCGAATCTATAATCTTTAGCACATCATCTTTGTCTTCTCTAAGTTCACCGTCAGCTCTTTTGTTTCCATATACTCTTCGAAGATTCTCATTATTAGGTTCAACCCTTTTTCATCATCGGCTAATAGAACTACATCGTCCGCGTATGCTAGAGAGTATAGTTTGCTATGACCCAAAACCGTTCCTCCTTTCCGTTTCTCCTTTTGCTTCTCCTCTAAGCCTGCCAATAGGATACTAAATAGTAACGGACTCAAAGGGCACCCTCCTCTTAGACCTCGGCTTGTCCAGAAAACCTGCCCTTTTTTCTTTCCTATTTTCACCCTAATCCTGGTTTCAGTAAAAATTTCCTTTACCCTCTCCACCAACTTTACCTCTACACCCCTCTCAAAGATTGCCTGCCATAGCACTTTTTTGTTCACTGAGTCAAACGCTGCTTTGAAATCTACAAACAAAGCCACTAGTTTCCCTTTCTTTCTCCCCAAATTTCTGTTAACTAAATAGTTAAGTACGTAGATGTTGTCCATAGTTCCCATCCCATTTCTAAATCCCGTTTGATTGTGTGAGATACTTTCTTTTTGTTCTACCTGACTCTTTAACCTTTTTTTTTTCTTCCCCTTTATTGACAAGCGGTCCCACCAGTCCCGTCGTCCACTCTTCCGGCCAACCTTCCCCTTTCCAGACCTTGTTGCAGATCTTCCACATCCCATCCCTAATCCCTTCTCCTCCATACTTCATCGTTTCGTTCTCCATCCCATCTTCTCCTGTCGCCTTGTTTCTTTTAAACCTATTTATTGTCTCATCCACTTCTTCTTTTGTTATCACGTTCCCTCCTTTATATTCTTTTTTTCCACTTTGTCTTTTCATTTCCAGCATCTTCTCATGTTCTTTTTCCTCCTGTTATACTCCTCCTCCATTTCCCCTTTTCTTCTTTTGCTCATACACTCTTTTATTCTCTTTTTACTGTCCCAGCATTCCTCGTTCCAGCAGCCTCCCTTTCCCCCTACTCTTTCTTCATTAGTACCCAGCTCATCCTTTACCTTTTCAATGGACCCCTTCAACCTTTAAATTAACGAGTCTATTCCCTCCTCTTTTTCATACCTAACCTTCTCCTTTTCCATCTTTTGTTTGAACTCTTTTAATTTATCTAACCCCCCGACTCCCATTTTCGTGTTTCTTTCGCACCCTTTTTCCTTTCTCCCTCTGCTGCGCTTACTGACGCCCATTTTTAGTGTAGCTATGACCGGGAAGTGTTCGGACCCTATCTCATTACCTACTTTCATACTCCCTATCATATGCCCCACTCTTTCTTCAGCCAAGATGCAGTCTATTACTGTTGCTCCCTTTCCTATGAATGCGATCTCCCCTTCCTCATCTTCTTTCATATTACCATTGAATATAAACCATCCTGTTTCTCCTATCATGTCTAGTAACTTCCTCCCCTCCCTGTCCGTCTCTCTACGTTTGGAGTTCCTTATATATGCCTCCTTTTTGATCTTATAACCCTCCCCCTCGTTCGCCAGTTCATGCATTTAAGTCCCCTCCTATTAAAACCAATTATTTATTCTTTTCCTCCATCCACCTCCTTATTACACTCCAGCCTTCCTCTTCACCTCTTTTTCTATATACACATACCACCGCTATTTCTACTTTCCCAATTATAATTTTTCTTATCATTGTTTCATCCTTTTCCTCCATGTCGCCATCTTTTCTTCCTTTTACTGCTAATTCTTTTTTCACCCATGACACCATGCCGCCCATCCCTCTCCCTTTAACGTGTTCTTTTCTTGCTGCTTGCATTGTCTACACATAACCTTTCGGTAATAGCTTTTTTATTCCCTTCTAGTCCTTTTCATCCGCCCAAGTTTTACTCATCATAATCACATCCCACTTTTTTAACTCCTACCAAAATCCTTTATTCTTGTTCTTCAAACCTGACACATTCCAGAAAGATATTTTCACGTTTCTCTCTTCCCTTCCCTCTTCTTTCCTCTTCATTTTGTTTCCCCTTTACAGTTTGGAAACCCCTCTGATTTATTACTAGACTCTTTTTCGTTTCCCTTCACTCTACCTTTCTCACGATTTTTTCCTTTTTTCCTTAATTCTTCTAATTCATCATCCCAGCACCATTCCTTCCCATTTATTCATAACCTGTCTCTCTCTATCCACACCATATGGCCCTTTTTTCTCTCTGCCTAAACCCTCTGCTCTATTTGCCATCTCCTTTTCCTCTTCCTCCATATCAGATCTTCTTCAATTCTTTCCCTTCTTCCTCTCAATAATTTTTTCCCTCCATAAGTTTCTTTTTCTTCTCCTCACTCCCCGCTTTTACTAGAAACATTCCTTCTTTTCCTTTATTTGTCCCTCTTCTTCTCTCGACTCCTTCTACCCTTACCTGCACAATTGCTAAAGGACTTATTAGTGGTAGAAGAGTTTTAAATTTAAATTAGTGACACGAAAAACTTTTTTTTTCAATATGAACAGCTTTTCACCAATTTTATATCTAATTTGAAGCAGCCCCGTGGCTTTCTGAAATTAAAGTGAAAAAAGTGGTGGCCGAGGGCGGCGCTGGCTATACTTTTAGGCCGCAAATGATTTACATGCATAGGGAAAGTCTCACGAAAGTTAAATTTTTTGCTTTTTCAATCATAAAAACGGAATTTCTCGAATTTTTTCTGTTTATGATTAAGTTGGAAGGATTTCGGAAGAAAATTTATCAAGATTTTTTTCAGGATGAACAGGAATAGTGTGGTATAAGTGTGTGATAAATGTATTGTTTTTGGATACAATGCTTATTACACGAATTTCTTTGAGAAAATGCACGTTTATGGTGAATTATTTTTTTAACTTTTAATTAATATTCATAAAACATTTTATTGCAGTTGTTATTACAAATTTTAAAAACAGTTTAAAGTTGATTCAAGTGTTTTAATTTTTAATAATCGTCATAAATTTTAAATAAAAGAGAATTTTTTTGAAATTCACCATTTTTACTGTTTATAATATTTACTTATGTCAATGTTGAGAATTGAATCTTCGTTTCGTTGAATTATTATTGGTACTCTGAAAAGTTCATTCGTGTTTAATCATCAAAATAATGTCTTTTTTCCTTCTTTCTATTACGTCATAATTGGACATTTAATTGGATTTAAAGTCTCAAATTGGTCCTAAAGTATGCCAGCGTTTCACGGAGAGGAGAAGTTTCCCTTGATAAGTTTTCCTATATATGGCGTCGTTTGACGGATAATTTGAATAGAATTTCCGATCGATATAGCTAGAACTCAAAGGTGGTAGTTCATATGGCGATAACTCATCAATTTTCGATCTCATAGGAGAAAGAAAAAACATTATGTAAAATAGAAATTACAATGAAAAGAAGAAGAAAAAAGTATTGTTAAACTGTGACCAAACCAATTTCATTAGAAAAATTTATTTAAGTTAGAGGAAATCAAGGCTAATAAGAAAACTTATGTTTTTTTATACATCAAACGGATTTAAGTTATTTTAAACAAGTCAAAAAACGGACTTCGTCTGATTTCAAAGTATTGTTTATTTTTCCGTAGTAGAATTTATTCGGAATTACCTTGTGTGCACTTCGAGGCAGAAAGAATTATTCTGGATTAAAATGTTGACAATTTAACTTAACGGAAATAAATCAATTTAATCCAACATTCGTCTTTATCTTACAGCATTTAGAAGGAATGACTTGCTTACAGTTTGTATATTTTATGTTGATGTGAATTAAAACGTTAACGGAAGAAAACGACATTCATTCGGATTCAAAACGTTATGAATGTCCTCAAATTTGAAATCATTAAAATTTATTTCGATATTGTTCTAAAATACTTAGAGATTTTGCCCTAGGTTTCGCTTCAGGGTGAAACTTGGTGTGAAAAAGTGGCAAAGTTAAAAAAAAACATGTAAATACTTACAAACAATTCTTACCCTAGTGGACTTTCCTAAAAAATCTCCTAGGAAAACACATGAAAAACTTTATCTCCCATGCGATTGTGAAATAGTTTTGTAACAGTAAATGAAAAGGAATCTCGTGGGGCTATTTATACTTTGATTTACACTTTGCCAATGATTTTATGTAACGTAGTCATGATTGCTGCTTTTCATTCAATTCGTTTTAGGTCTAAAAGTAGTTGTCGCCGTATACGATTCGGGCTGCATCAACCTAATCTGAAATGTCAGACGTAATAATTTTGTAAATCATACCTATATTACATAGAGTATTGTGTGCAATATTGTGTGCAAAAAATCATCGTTAAAAACCAAAAATTCCACCGTCAGATGGATCAGCATTAGGAAAGCCTCTAAAAATAAACGTTAGGCCCAGCATATAAGTGATATGATGGGCTTGGTCTAAGTCCGAGGCCAGAATTGTTCCATCACCGGTCATTCACACCCACTCCCACTTCTCCATATTTTGGAATCGCAGAAAACCACCCTTAAAACCCGAAAATTTCACTTTAAGGGAATCAGCATTAGGAAAACTTCTACAAATTAATTCAAGGCTCAATCTATATATAATTTACTCGATGGCCTGTACTGATTACCGTAAAGTTTTCGATTTAATCTCCCATAGACTTATCAACTGTCTTTTGGAAAGCTTAAAGGTTTCTCCGCACATCGTGGGGTGCATAGAGAGATTGATGCCGCTTTTGGAAACCCGATTTACTATCTCAGCTGAAAAACATCATATCTTAACTAACAGCGTCACCTTCCAGAGAGGTGTCTTTAAGGCCGACAGCGTAAGCCCATTCTTATTTTGCCTCCAATTATTGCCACTATCTCTCGCACTTCTTCACTCTAAAGAATGCTTTTGCGACAGATGTGGAAATCGAAGTAACTGGGTCACTCATGTATTTTGCATGGATGATTTTAAGATCTATACTAAAAATTAAGAGCTACTAAACATAGCTTTAGAGACTGTCAAGGAATACTTTAAAGATATTGGAATGGATTTTGGGTTAGAAAAATGTGCCAAGGTTTATTTGGAGCGAGGAAAACTTAAAGGGATCCCTGTAAAGTGTAGACCATAAGATCGTTGATGGAAGCAATATACAACAAGTTTGCGCTGGAAGGACCCATACATACTTGGGCGTGTTGCAGAGCCGCTTTCAGGATGTGAAATCTATCAAATATACTCTCCGAAGCAGGAACAAACGTCTCAACTGGCAGATTTGATATTCCGTACTGTCGGGGAGGAACAAAGTATCTTCACATAGATGCTTGACGTCCCGGTATTACTCTATTCGTTTGGAGTGTGTTCATGGACGAAGGATGAGCTCAGATCCCTTGATATCGGCACACAAAAGGTTATGCACATTACGAGGGTAGTTCAATAAGTCCTTAGAATGACCAACAGATGGCGCGCGAATCGCTCCAAATCATCTGTTTTCAGTCAGCACCACTCCCGACTAGATA
>NC_046657.1:122801400-122806401 GCF_010883055.1 Belonocnema kinseyi | reverse complement strand
AGACGTCATTGCCTCTGTAAGTGCTTATTTTGAGGAACTTCCGAAAACGCACTTTTCTGAAGGATTAAAAAAACTTGAAAAGCGATTGCCCAAGTGTATAGAACTCCAAGGAGATTATGTTGCAAAATAAAAAAAAAATTACCAAAAAAAAATTGTTTTTATACTTCATTCTAAGGACTTATTGAACTACCCTCGTACCAAAATCATGCACCTTAAGTCTTCTGTTCCTCGACTTGACGTCTCACACCGTCCAGTCAGTTGATCGCGGGTTACTAAATCTTGAATATCATAACAACGTCAATATTCTGGGTACAGCAAATATAGTCACAAAAGGTCGGACCATCTTCTTAAAATGGCCAGGAAGCATAAAGAGATGGGCAAAGGAGCGTTGCTTTACAAAGCGGCGGAGGAAGCTGCTGAAACACTTGGCCTTGACTTCAATGCCAGGGGTGAGCAAAATTAATTAAATCTTATCTGTCTTGAGTCCTCACTCCTAAAAGCTCAGATTGAAAAAGCACAGGACAAAAACTTCCGTGAACAGCTTCTCGACAAGGGAATGCACGTCAGCATCCACAGAAATGTAGAGGATCAGTCAGTGTCGTATGAGCTAACGTTTGTTTTTCTTAAATCACCCGGATTCAAGTAGGATACGGAGGGCTTCATTATGGCATGTCAAGACGGTGTCATTTCCACGTTAACATATCGTCGCCACAATTTGGACCAAGATATTCCCTATGATAGTACCGTAGGTACCGAGTGTGCACAGGTAGGTACTGTATGCAACGTCTCTCGTATTATATGCAACATCGACGAAAGGCACAAGACTGGTAGGTAGCGTGTGTGCAGGCTTAAGTACGGTATACAACGTACGCGCATTTGTATTTGTTGTAAGCAATATCTACGAAATACCTTATGTAAGTCCTAAGCATATGTAATTACCGTAGATTACATATGTGCATGTGAAGTTACCGTAGTTTAAGTCTACGTAGGGGTAAGTAGCGCAGGTATCGTACGTATAGATACCGTATATAATGTCTGCGAAGGTGCAGTTACGGTATGTAACATTTGCACACGCTGAGATACCACAGGTAACGTCTGCGCAGGCCCGCAGTCGGAGAAGCACCTATTTTGGATAAAAATCGACTGACAGTGCAGTTCTTAGCGTATTTTGATGTTTGTTTTTAGATCCAGTAGGTTAGGGTAAGATAATTAGAATATGGAAATTGTTCATAATGTTATAAACGAATTATTGAACAAAAGTCATTTTTTCCTGATTTGCAATGATTATATTTTTCAAATACTTTGATTTTGCATGAAATATGTCAGCTTATAATGTTGACTTGAAATATCTTGCCGTTCTATGGAATTTGGAAAATGTTTTATTGATTTAGACAAATTTTTTGGCTGGATCTACTAAATAACCGATAAGAACATTTTACTAGAATCAAGAAAAAGATTTGGTTGATTCAACTTAAATTTTTTGTTAACAGATTCTTAAACGTGACGTAGGTTTGCAAACTTGGTATGATCGCGTACTCCAATTTAACATGACAGTTCACCTTCGAAGCTCGTATAGCATCGCGAAAAAAATTAAACTGTTTACATCTCGGTGAACCTCATCGGAATAAGTGATCTGGAAAGAAAATCGATTGGAATTATGTGATTATGTGGAAATTACTTAAGATTACTTAAATGTGTGTGTCTGCGTTTACGAGAGTAGGTTTTTAATTATAAAGGGGTGGAAAGTTTTTTTAAATCAAATGAACTTGCTGTTTAATTTTCTAGCCTCATGATATATAGTTGCTTAATAAACAACTAAAAAATGCACACAAAATGATACAATTCCATGGTAAGCCATTTACAATGTACATTGGGCTGGGTGGGTTATGGTTAGAAGAACTACAAGTTTCGAGTAATTCAACCAAACTCTTTCTATAGACCGGCAAAAATACTTATTTAAATTGAAAAAATATTCTCTTGAATCGAACAAAGTATTTGCTTGGATTAACCAAAAGTTTTACTTGGAACAACAACAATATTTCTAAGTTTAAACCTAAATATATTGTATAAACCACGAGATTTTACCAGTCAACAAATTTTCTTGGGTTAACCAAATATTTTGTTGTTCATATAATAACTATATTCCAGGCCTGACTCAACCATAATTTTGTTCATTTGACCAAATATTTTTCAGGGTGTGGTCCAGATTCTGTTTTTCTACGACTGCTAATTAATGGGTCGGATTTTAGCACAATATGATGAATAACGTCTGCATTTTCTAATTGACTGCCAGCCATTTTCATGTTATTGGGTGTAACTTTTCTAAACTATTATTGTTACCCTCTGGGTACTATTTTGAATACCAACCAATTGGCAGTTCAAAAGCGTAAACGATATAACTTCCGTAGCTGTCGAAGGCACTTAAGGTCCTAATTGTATCTAAATACGCTTCTTTTCTATTTTATTTTTTTATTTTATTCTTCCGAAAAACTTGATGATATACACATTGTAGGATACATGTAACAAACATTCCACGACACGAATCCAGACATGCGACGCGAAAAGACTAATAGTGTATTCGGTTATGCTGCACTGGTGCACTCCGCTTTGCACTAAATCAAATCGGAGTGAGAAAGAAGAAGTATGAAGAAGTAAGAGGGAATGATTGCAGTGCTCTTGGAGTACACCAGAGTAGGATAAACGAATGGGCTATAAGTTTTTAGTGAGCCAGATTGCATGGAATTTTAGTTACATATTACATACCTTTCCATCAAGCATCGCGAGCGTCTCGCATTTAGTGTGTGATTGAGTACATCACATCTGGGAAGAATTTTGCCGCCAAGGTTGCAAAGCTTGCGCGCGAACTCCGGACCCGTTTTCGCACACTCAACAAGTCAAAGCTGCTAACCATCAGACAGCATATTGTTGAGAGAATACGGATACTATCTGACGCTAAGAGAAGTCTAGAGCGAAGAGAGAGGTGGGTCAGAGAAAATCAAGAGTTTCTCTCTGACCCATCTCGACTCTTCCAAGATCATCCAGTTACTGTCGACCACCCGCCCAAACCAGAGGAGGTCCACGTATTTTTAAAAGCAGTCTACGAGGTGCAGCTTAGACTGGACAAAGACTCAGATAACATAAACAGCTTGAAGGAGCTGTATGATGACCTAATAAAATCTGATTAAGAATGCCCACAAATCATTAACGAGGAGGTGAAAAAAGTATTAAGAGGGTTGAAGAACTATTTTTTTCCGGGACCAGATGGTATCAAGACCTTCTGGTGGAAGAAGTTTGCTTCAATCCATCAGTATTTGGCTCGTATTTTCACCTCATATTTAAAGTCGGAGGAACCAATTCCGGAGTGGTTGGTGAAAGGGCGCACAATAATCCTGCCGAAAATAGGCAACTTAGCTGACTGGAAAAATTACAGGTCAATCACTTGTCTGAACACACTGTACAATATATTCACAGCTATCCCAAATGATAGGATTGTTCGAGCAATCGAACCTGTGTGCAAGAAATGTATGAACAACGCGACTCAAAGAAAGGTGTGGCAGGATGTCCGGAGAATCTGCTCATCCATAGATGTATCTGCAAAGATGCAGCACACTACCAGCGTGACCTATCGATGGCCTGGATTGATTACCGGAAATTTTTAGATTCGAGCTCCCATAAACTTATCATCTGTCTTTTGGAAGGTTAAAGGTTCCTCCGCACATCGTGAGGTATCAGAAAGCACGAAGAAGTGGGCGAAGGAGCGTTTCTGTACAAAGCAGCAGAGGAGGCTGCTGAAACACTAGGAGAAAAACTTCAGTATTAGGGGTAGGAAAAATGCATCAAATCTTACCTATCTCGAGTACTTACTCCTGAAAGCCGGGATTAAGAAAACACAAGAGAAAAACTTCCGCGAACTGCTCCGCGACAAGAGGATGCACGGCATCTTCCACCGAAATGTGGAGGAACAGTCAGTTTCGTGTGAGCTCAATTTTGCTTTCCTTAAATCACTCGGATTAAAGTCGGGCATAGAGGGTTTCATTGGCGGTTCCGGGGTCGTTAATAGATGTGGAAGGAGAGGTTTAGGTCGGTAAAAATCCGGCGCAGCGTCATGGCGCGTTTACAAAAGACAGACCGTTAGGGTACAGCATCTGGCCACGCCCGAGTGATTACCACAAACCCACCGCAACTATTTTCACTCCTACCCGCGGCGCGGCTTCAATTATCGGAAGGGATACATCCGAGGGCTTTATGTCCGAGTTTGACTGTGACTTTTCAATATGATTATTAGACATATTTGATTGGTTTCATGTTCAAATATATTTGCGTTCGTCTAACTCTGGGTAAAAATTATTATTCTCGAGTTTAAGAGAAATATTAAACCAGGACCTATACTGAATCTATTGGCACACTGTACTCATGTCCCGAAATCAGAAGGAAGCGGGTATATTTCAAGGTCTAACAAAAGTAAATCATGAATCGTACCCTTAGGGCACTCGCCAACTGTAGATAAGTATTGCTTAAAGAACGGTTTGTCGAAGCTGCAAATTCGAAAATGACCTATGACTCGTTTTTTAATCGAAATTTTTTTAAACAAAACAAAAAATTTAAAACTTGAACGTACGTAGCCTGCGAAAATTGAAAAGTCACCTTACTTTTTGAACACACCTCGTATATTTCAAACATTTTAAACGTCCTGCTAGTTTCAGCAGTCAACCTACGTATGCTTCAATAAGAGAGAGAGAGAGAGAGAGAGACACTTATTAACAGTAACGAAAGTACTATCTTGTAGAATTGTATCTTTACTCCTGTTTATGTATTTTTTTTATCAAATTAATTCAAATAAATAACAATTTTCGTCGCTTAACAAAGCTTCCGTATAATTAAAGTGTTTTTTGAGTCAATGGCATTCGTTTTTAAGTGAGCGAGTGAGTGAGTGTGGGAGGGAGGGTGGGTGGGTGGGTGAGTGAGTGAGTGAGTGAGTGAGTGAGTGAGTGAGTGAGTGAG
>NC_046657.1:122799128-122801390 GCF_010883055.1 Belonocnema kinseyi | reverse complement strand
GTGAGCGAGCGAGTGAGTCAATTTTTTTAATGTACGAATTAAAAGCGTGGCCAGATTTAAACTAATAAGTAAATACTTAAACCAGAAGTATATTATTTTTATATGTTTAAAGCTAACATTGCAAACTTTGCTTTAGCTACTTTTTTTTTGAACAGTACATCCAATTCGTGTGAGGGATGTGATGAATTTTAAACGTTGCATCATTCTGAGAAAAAAGGAGCTGCTCGAATTTACGCGCGGATTCTCACTCGTCTGGAGGATTAAATCACTTTGACGAAAATTGATGAGCGCTAACCAACGCCAGTACGCGAAATTCCACACTTGGAATATATTTTCGATGCATCCATGAGCATGGCAAGTATTGTATTAATGTAGAAGGAATCATATCAAAACCACAAAGCAGGTGGTCGATCCGCAAGCAAACGATCCCTGGGGCTGCACCATTCGTTAAAGGATGGCGGTACTTGGTATGGAAATGTGAGTTTTTGAACTCCAGAGTAATCGATCGGATGAACTGAGGGTAGGCTTCTCAATCACTATCTTTTTTTACAGTCTAACCTTTTGATAAAAAACGTATGGAAAATTGGTCAATGACATAGGAAATTTGAAATAATTATCGCAAAATTGAATTTTCATATATCATAATTAGTGAAATAGTTCATGCATCTATTGGAAAATATTGAAATAAAGTTGTTTTCTCACTTGTTTTTCATTTGCTCTATATGAAGAAATGTGCAAAAAAAAGTCAAAATAAGTGACTTCTGAAACTTTAAGCAGGCGTTTATTGCACTCGACCGCTCAATTATAATTAGGCACCACATTTTTATTTAAGCATCAGTTGAACTAAGGTTTAAATCACAACTAATCTCAAATAACCACTAATTATAAATTTAAGTAAGCTTTCAAAATTTTCGATTTTCTTAACAACCAATATTTTTGTCAATTAGTGCTTTGTAATATTGTACGATTAAACATTTGAAAAGGCGGAATAATTTTTGCGTTTAACCGATATCGACAATTAACATGTGGAAAAGTTAATTCGACAAAAAATACTTAAATTTAGGTCCACTATTAAAAATGTTTGCAATTTTGATATGCATTCAATATATATTTGTATATTAAATTTAAAACCTCAGTATACGAAATCGTCATTAGGAGACTAGGTATAATAAATTTCATATAATTTTTAACTAAAAATAATAAACGATAACATTTTTACATTAATATCACTGGTTTTTAAGCGGCAAAGTTCAAATAAGAGAACGATGATGAAACATAACCTCCAAGCTGCTGAACTCACGTTAAAATTTTAACACTCACAGTAAAATTTAGGAAAAAGTGCATCCGTACATTGCACTTTAATTATAAATACGTATTTAGACGACGAATTAAGGATTATTATTGTATTTTTTAATATTTGGCCAGATTTGAAGGCATCAAAGGACTTGTTCTTTTCACGCACTCTGTTTTATCGATTGTAAAATGTATGTATATTAATTTCACAACGTGATGTTATGTTAAAATTAATGTGCAGATTATGCAAATGACTTTACTCGCATGTATACGTATTAAATGTTCATCGGACTTTTTAGCAGTGTTGATATTAGACTACGCATAGCTATGTTAAACTAAGTATATTGCCTTTGTGATGCTTGGTAAACTGGAGATCCTCAAGGGAGACATGAGATCCCGGGTACTCATATTCTAATTAGTGGCGCTGTACCAGAACTAGCTGACTTTTTATTGATTTTTATTGGATTGAGATTACGTGATCATAAAATAATAATTTTAAATGCATGAAGATTTGATACAGAATCGGGAAAACGTTCATGACATAAACATTATAAATTATTAGGAAAGTAATAATATGCAGTTAAAACAAATATATTTCGAAATTTTAATAAGAAAAGGAATATACCAAAAATAATACAGTTAAAACTTTTCGAGTCCCATGAAAGTATCAAAGTTCCGGTACAGCGGCGACCATTGAAGGGGGGAACGTTTCTCAACACTCCCTAGAGGATCTATAGGGGTGGACGAAATTGATCTCCTACTAATATTGGATAAGGAATCAAGAAAATGTTTGTTTTCAATGCTATCAGAGCATAAGCAGATATTCTTGATTTTTTTTTGCGTGGGCCAATCAGATAACTAAAGGTGATGCAAAGTTTCGTAAAAATCAAAATATTTTTCGCGAAAATGGCAACATTTTGTTTTTATTTATTTAATTTGATTATAAAAAATGACGAGTTGACACTTATT
>NC_046657.1:122789090-122799028 GCF_010883055.1 Belonocnema kinseyi | reverse complement strand
CTTAAAAACTAAAGGGTTTGAGTAAAAAGGCCAAGATTTTGCTTTTGTTTATCTAATTTCTTAACAGAAATAATGATCATCATATTTTGATAAATATTTATATGAATGTATCATTTCTACAAGGATTTCAAGCTATTAAACTGAAAAAGGGTTCAGATTTTCAGAAAATTTCGAATCTGTGAATCTTTTCTAATAATTGTTTACAACAATTATATTTTTATACCTTTCATATATCTAAATGATTCATTTTTGCGCTACAAATAAACTATAGCAATTTTAGTACAAAAATGTTAATTCTTTAAAACACTACGTTGTTATTTTGTGCACTTCATTTGTTTATAACAATTAAGTATATTTTTATGCAAATTATTTATATTCTGTTAGAGTCCCTGCATAGATTTAAGATGATTTCTTTTATTTGCAAGTTGCTTTCTAAGAAAAAAACCGCTTGATTGGAAGTTAATGGAATCGGAATCGTTAAATTTCAGAGCTGACAAATAATTCAACGGGATTTTCAGAATTAGTGATGGTTGTGATGGTTGATTGAAATGATTCAACTTATGGAACCGATTAAAATCATTTACATTCAGACGATTCTTATTTATCGTACTGAGAAAACACCTGAAAAACGATGCTTTTTTTAACTAAAATTTTCGTTAAGCGAATAAGTATAACAACAAGCAATTATAACATTGCGCTGTAGACTCTTTTGGACAGAAATTCCTGATTTGGACTGCTGACAGAAAGGGGTCAAGAAAAAAAGGAGTTACAGTGTGGGAAACCTAATATGCAAACAATGGAACAAAAATACAGTGTAAACGAATACGTTACTCTTTATAACGCTACTATTAAGCATTATAAATATTATTATTTATGAATTTAATCTCTTCAGTTAATATTTTTACTAATTAATTATTTCATGCGTTTATATTTCATGATATACAGGGTGTGCAAAACTCAAGTGTCCAGACTTATATGGCTGTATAAAAATAATTTAAAAAATAAACAAAAAATTCCTATTCCAAAAAACAGTTGAAGTTTTTGAGTTATAAAATATTTAAGCTGGACCAACAAGGCGCGCGGTATAAACAGTTGTGCGTCTATGAGTGGGGGAGTCCACCTCAGTGTATTGGCCGTTGTTCTCCCGCGTAGTTAGCTCCATCTCGGCGTTTGCTTCAAAACACTACGTTGGACTCCCGCTCCCAGGCGCACGTCTGTTTATACCACGCTCCTGATTTCCCGTGCAGAAATTGGCCAACTTATTCCCGAGTTCCGATTGGGGCCCGATCGGATTTTCCACATGTCGCTGCAAGGGGGCAGATGGTGTGGCTCGCGTCAGAACCAAGTCGTATCGAGTTAGGTTAGATAAGATTATGTCAAGTTTTCTGTTATCGTCGTGATATTGTTTTCCGCTAAAAGCAAAAAGTAGATTGTGAGTTCTGAATCAGAGAATTCTCTGTAAGATTTCTTATATCCGCAATGAAGGCAAAGGTAAGCTTTAATTCGCTAGAATCAACATCACAATTCATTTTTAGCTTCTACAGATTTCCAGAAGTATATTCAATAAGCGTCGTCATTTTGAGCACATTTACTATTTATACAATTAAAACAATGTTTTCCAGCTTTTTAGAATTTCATATTTTGTTGCTGATATGATGAAAATAGAGATTACCTTACAACAAGTGTATGAATTTCCCAAGTAGTAACATGATAGATTACATGCTTTTTATATTTTCTCAAAAATAACCTCACTTTTAAAATCTCACCCCACGTGCTCCATGTGCATTAGTCAAACAAAAATCATTCCAAAAGAATGTTAAGAAGTATTATTTAGGATATATTATCTTGGCCAGATCGGGCCCCCATTTGGGATGTCCAGATGTGAGCCCTGTCGCGTAGGGCATTTCATTTACGGTCTGGCGCTAGACAGAGTACCCTATCGGGCCCACATTTATCCCGATTGGGATCCGACCGGCGCTGAACTAGTGCATTCGATAACGAATAAATTCCTTTGGAATTTTACGCAAAACTGTGTATGAAATACTTTAAAACCAGTCCATCTAGAGATATCTGCCAACTAGAAAGTACTATTACTTCAATAACTCAACCAAAAAACTGTTATCACAAGAAGTTAATAGTCATTTGAAAGATCATAGTGTTCTACATAAATAAGCTTAAAGAGGTTAATGTACAAAAAAATGATGTGCCTCGCAGAGTGAAAAATGTAAAAAAGGTCAGGAATTTAGGGCACATTTAAGAAGAGTCAACTTTAGAGCATTATTTTTTTATACAAGATGCAATGGGGAAAAATTGAAAAATTCCATGGATATGAAGAAAACCAGTATGAACAAATTGCAGTTAACGAATTTGAGAAATAATGAATATTGTTGCTTGAAATTGCAAACATGTAAACTGAAGATAGTATAGATGAAAATTTTTGTAGTTTTAATCAACAATTTGTAGCATTTCTCAAATTTGCTAACTGCAATTTGTTCAGAAATGTTTTCTTCAAATTTATAAATTTTTTCAAGTTTTTCTCATTGCCTATTGTATAAAAAATAATGCTCTACACATACCTAATGGACTTTAAAGAAATCTATTAGAAATAAAAGGAATTCAAAATAATGTAATGTAATTTGATCAAATTTATTATAGGTAACTGAATGGGATTCAAACTAATTGAATTTAATTTAATATAATTAAGATAATTTGAAATAATAATTTAATTTTATAGAGAATTCCAGGAATTGCATATAACTGAAAGGCATTAAATAAAATTAAATGGTATTTAAATTAATGGAATGTCAATTGAATTGAAATTCAACAGAATTACGCTGAATAAGTGGATGAAACTTAAGTCAACTAATTGCCATTCAAACTCTATCTCATTACAGGAAATTATTGATATTCAACGTACTACACAGTTGAGAAATTCTTAATTAGCAAAAAATGAGAATTATTCCTTGATAAAAATTAATTTGCACTAATTATAGGTAATATAGACTTTTTGTTTAAAAGATTGAAAATGGTTGATGGAACGTTTTTTGATGAAGTGATCATGAATTTTCTTCATGGTGAATTTTTGTACAGTAACTGCTTCAGTTTTGTTAGAAAAATGGGGAAAAATGTATCCAAACTCAGATTCAAACCCTGATATCCTAATTTTCATCGATCGGTACGTTAACCGATTAAAGAGACAAAGCACCGTAGCAAAAGAACCCAGTTTTTTTATTGCGGCTTTATAGATATTCATGCTTTTGCGAATGAAGGATAAAAAATGTCGGTTTCGAGTTTTGAATAAGAACTCATATTTTAATCTATTCTCTAACTGGTAATATAGGCATATCATGGAAATGAGCAAAAGTAAATATATTTTCTATTAAAACAAAAATATCAGCCTTCTTTGAATAATATTCTTGTGAAGTGAGTTTTCAAAATCCCAATTCCAAAAGTACACGAGTACTTCGGTTTCAAACGTAGAAGGTTAGATTTGAGCTTAAAATGTGGAGAAAATATCTTGCTAATTGTTCCTATACGAGGTGTGTTCAAAAAGTAAGATGGCTTTTCAATTTTCGCGGGCTACGTACATCCAAGTTTAAAATTTTTTGTTTTGTTGTGTTGGTACACTCATCATGATCATATGTTTACAGTTTTGACTATATAGCTCGTGTTGTTTTTCTGGCAGAGGCGTAAAAGGTTAGAAGGGTTTGGTGTGCTCGGCGATTTTCTTCTTTCGAAAAAAATGGAGCAAAGAGTTTGCATTAAATTTTGTGTGAAAAATGGAATCCAGTGCTCTAAAACTCTTGAAATGTTGACAGTTGCATACGGTGAGTCTACTCTGAGCAAGAAAAATGTTTATAAGTGGTACAAGCTGTTCCAAGAAGGCCGAGAGGATGTCGAAGACGAACCTCGCCCTGGAAGTCCCAACACGTCAACAACAGATGAAAACGTTCAAGCAATGGAAGAAATGGTGTTGAAAAATCGCCGAATTACCATCAGAGAAGTTGCTGAAGATGTTGGCATGTCGGTTGGCTCATGCCATGCTATCTTTTCGGACGTTTTGGGTATGAGACGTGTGTCAGCGAAATTTGTTCCAAAACTGCTTAATTTTCATCAAAAGATGCATCGCATGACCATCGCTCAGGAGATGTTGAATGAAGTCTCAGCCTCCATATTCACAGGATTTGGCCCACAGTGACTTTTTTCTTTTCCCAAAACTTAAGAGACCCATGAAAGGACATCGATTTTCAACGATTGAGGAGATAAAAACTGCATCGCTGAAGGAACTCAAGGCTATACCACAAAATGATTATCAGAAGTGCTTCGATGATTGGAAAAAGCGTTGGCACAAATGTATTATATCTGAGGGGGATTACTTTGAAGGGGACAACATAAATATTGAGGAATAAATGAATATTTTTTGAGAAAACCATAAAGTCACCTTATTTTTTGAACACACCTCGTATGTATATCTATATACCCATAAAGTAAAGGTTAATGGGTATATACCCATTAACTCACGTTAATGGATGATAAAATCTTGTTTCTATTACATTCTTATCCATAATGAGAAGGTATTAATTTTATGTAAACACTGACTTTCACTGATTTCTTCCAATGCCGACGTTGTGAGGTCCCTTTATTCAGAAAAAAATTATATATAAATAATAATAAAAAAATATTCGGATTGGATTCTGTTTTGACACACAAAAACTGCAAAAAAATGTACAAAACTATCTTAATAACTTTTTGAATTTTGTTTAAAAAATGGAAAATTCGAATTTTTATCGCACCGAAACTAATGAAAAAGCAGTAACTCCATTTTATGGTTGAACAAAGCAAGATACGAAAAGAGTTAGATGGACCAAAAATTGTGCACCTAAAAGATCTACAAATTTGTCATGAATTACTTTTTATAGAATTACTAGTTTTTGTTTCATTCGCAAAAGCAACATTGAATATATAAAAAAAATTAAACTTGTGTACAGAATGACGCGAGCTACGAGAATAAATTAGACAAAACTAATTTAACGCAGAAATATTTACAAATTTGTTATGAATTTGTCTTTTGATAGGAAGCGTAGTTTTTATTCTAGTCGTAAAAAACAAGACTAAAAATAAAAAAATTATGAACACAAGACAATAAGAATAAGTATGTTTCAATTTGCATGCATATTACGAATTGTAAGGATACACATTTATTAAAATTATACATTTTTCAGCGCAATTAAAAATAAAATTTAATGCAAAATAAGAAATCAATATAAATAAATACATACAATTTATATTGCATTTTGCAATATCTGAATAAGCAATCCCAGGCAGAGGTAAACAAAAAATGAGTTATATTTGATATAAAAGTGTTGAGCATAATGTAGAAAAGTTAACATTTTGGACAAAATCGATTGCGATTCAGAGATACGTGATGCGAATGGGTTCACTAAAGCCGAATGAGCTTTAACAAAAGAGATTTTCCAATCACAAAATGACAGCTGCCAACCGTTAAAGTTTAATTTTAAAAGTTCTGTGCACAAATCTGGGAGAAATGCAAAGACCGGGTGCGAAGTGCGAGAACCAACAATCGCGCGCCCTAGGTGCGCTCAAACTTGCGAGCGGAGTTCTTTTAACAAAAGAAAATTCACAATCGCAGAATTACAGTTGCGGACGTTTTAAGCTTTAATTTGAAAAGCTCTGTGCACGAATGTTGGGAAAACAAAAAGACTGAGCGCGCAGCGCGAGGTAAATATATAATCGAGCGTGAAACGTGAGAACCAATATTCGCGCGTCCTAGGCGCGTTTAAACCTGCAAGCACAGCCTAGAAAAAACGGTAGCACTTAGCCATTATATAAGAGAAATAAAGTATTTCAAATAGATTTAGACTTTGTTTACTGCAAGGCTGACGGAAAGATTGATACATATTGTTATTATAATACAATACATCCCACAGATAACAGGTGTATAGAAAATAATTAAAATAATTCTTTCCTAAAGGGATTTTACATTTTTTTGGCACTTTCGTTGACTTATTCAACACTGCATAACTCGGTGAATATTCCTCTATATGGAAAAGGCGAGCGACATATCTGACAGCAGGGGCCATTAATTTGCATAGCGATTCGAGCAGCAGACCGGAAGGCACGTATCGTCTTGACGAAGCTACCACAGTAGCAGCGATGTAGCACATTAGCACAAGGGTACAATAAATACATGCATCATTACGTTTATTACCTGCAGTTTCTCGTTTCCTCTTCCTAATGGCTGATCTCGTACCTTCGCTTCCTAACGACTGACTGAGATGCTAAGAAACTCTGTTGTGTTCTGCCATTTGCAGAATGTATCTGAGAGCTAAGTAGTACACTAAGTGGTATCAAACAGAATGTTGCAAATGCCCCATCATGCTAAACGACGAAAATCACACTATTAAATACTTTCGGCAGTATCTATCGCTTTAGTCGATAGGTACGTAACATCATATTATTTCCATAAAAGATGGAGAAAACCTGCTTCAGAATAATTACAAAGTGCACCTGACTATATGGTGTGACGTGAGAAATGCTTTTCAATATAATTAATTATTTATTTTTTATTAACCCAGGGGGAAAATTATATATAGTTTATAAATACACTCAAAAAATTTATACATAAAAAAGTCACAAACTAGTAGCTAGGTCTCGGATATGAGAAAAATTCATTGGACATTGATGTAATTGCGTAAATAATCTGCGAATTTTGAGAAAGAATTGACAAACTCGATATGACAAGTCTTTTCACCAATTTCAAAGTGAATTTCGAGTTTTTACTTTCATGATTTGTGATCTTTCTGTGAGGATATGGACCTTATCTCTATAATTAACAATTCTCTTTTGATTTAAAAGCGGCTTCAAGTGTAAATCTAAAAAAGTGAGGTTACGTGGAAGAGGAAGGGCCTTATGGCTAAGTATGCTACTAGGAGTGCCGGATAGAAGAATACGCAGTAAGCCGGATCCTGGAAGATACGATGAAGAAGAATTAAAGGTTAAAAAAGAATGTTCAGGCTGTCCAGGGGAAGTCTCTAGAGTAATTCACTACTGTGCCTATTGCAACGCGCCATACCATCCGAGCTGTGCCAAGAAAGCGAGTGTCATTTTGGAAAAGAAATCTATATTAAAGAGTTGTAAATGTAAAAAATCATCTGTTACTGGAAATACAACTCCTTTCAAAGTACTGTTTTTATTTCAACCTTACATGCAAAAAAGGAAGCGCAAAAAGGTAAATTAAAAAACATGTATCCTGCATTACAAAAATACTTTGAGCCAAAGTTTTCTGATATTACAGAAAAAATCTCAGACTCACAGAAAAGCTGAGAAACACAGTTAAAGGAATTAAAATCCTCGTTAGATTTTATGTCGAAACAATATGAAGAACTGAAACAGAATTATGAAACACAAAATAAACGTATAAAAAAACTTGAGGAGGAAAATCTACAGCTGAAAACAGACATGGAATACATAAAAAAAAATCAAAGAGACCAAGAAGATAAAGCGAATAATGTAGTTATCTCAGGAATTCCAAATCAGGATGAAGAGCCAGTGAAAACAACTATCACAAAGGTTATGCCAGGAATGGGCTATAAACTTCTGGATAAAAATGAAGTGGCATGCTACAGAATTAAAAGTAGCAAAGATGATGCTCCGATTCTATTATCACTTGATTCCAAGGAGGCAAAGGAACAAATAATGAAAAGGAGAAAAGAAATTGGGTCTCTTAATCTTGTTTTTTGTAGAATCAAAGGAAATAATGACAGGAAGATCTTTATTAATGAAAATATGACTCATTACAATGAAAAAATGTTCCAAATGGCAAGTGAACTACAGAAGAACAACGCCTGTAAATTCGGATAGTTTTACAATGGAAGGGTTTACGTGAGGAGAAAAGAAGGGGACAACAGCATATGGATTAAGGATGAGTATATGTTGAGAACGCTACAAGAAAAATGGAAGAATGCGGCAGAATAGCTACGCTTGCGAAAGAAGATGAGTCTTAGAATAAATACAGGTAAAAATGGATGAAAACTTAAAATTTTTGAAGATAATTTGTTTAAATGTTAGAAGTCTAAGAAATTCATATGATGAACTGAAGTTACTAGTAGAAAGACAAACATTGATTTAGATATATTTATATTGACTGAAACTTGGCTGTATAGTAATGAAACTAGATTTTATGATTTTAAAGGATTTAAAGCAATACACAATTGTAGACACGAAAGCCGGAGGAGTAGCAATATATAATAAAAATATATTAAATTTGAAATATACGTACAAAACTATGTAAATCAAAGTAATGGTTGTAATATAGCAATGGTAAAAATTAATAATCTAAATTTGGTAATAGGAGCGATTTATAGACACCCTCAGCTAGCACTGAAATTTTGTTTAGCAATCCTAATGAGCTTCTAGAATCTATTAAGGTGAAAGGATTGTTATGCGGGGATATAAATATTAATTTACTAAATAAGATTTTGATGTAGTTAGAGACTATAATAATGTGATAAACATGAATGGTTATAGCATAGCTAATACTATAAATAAGACAGAGGCTACTAGAGTTAAAAAAAATACTGCAACTATTATTGATCACGTTATAACTAACGGTTTACAATGTAAAATAAATATGGAAGACACTGCGCTCTCTGATCATAGAATTCTGAATATAGAATTTCACACACTAAAAGTTAAAAATAATAAGAAAGAGGTACTTTATATCAAAAAGGGTGATATGAATAGAGTAAAAGCTAAGTTAGAACAAGAATGTGAAAATAAAAATATTAATAATATAGAAGAGCTAATAGAATTAATCAAACTTACAAAAGAGAAAGAAACTATAATGAGAAAAAAAGTTCTAATTAAAAATGTTTCATTTCCTGCATATTTGCTAAGACTTATGAATAGCAGGGATCGGCTGTATGTCAAGCAAAAAAAAAAACGCAGAAAATTTAATACTTAAAAACCAATTTAAAAGAAAATTAAAATAAAGTTACTGAGGAAATAAGAAAACTAACAAAAAATGAAACCAATGAATCGATTGAGAGAGCATAGGGTAATCCTAGAAAAACTTGGACAGTTATAAATTCTGTCTTATGCCATGATAATAAAAATAATAATATAAATGAAATTAATCACCTCAAATTATTAGATACAGAAATAAATAATCCGGTTGAGATCTCCAATGAAATGAATAGGAATTTTCAAAATTTTGGTTTAGACCTGCAGCAAAAAAAAATTAAAAGTACTTTTGCACCACCAGAATTAGAACGTGATACACTCCTGACAGATTTTAATTCCATAAATAGTGTGGAGTTAGATAAAATTGTTGATAGATTGAAAAGAAATACTTTAGCTGGAGATGGCAATATTATTACAAGTGGATTTATGATATTATATCCAATAATAAAAAGTACTTTGCTGAAAATTATTCATAAAGATTTTGAACTAGGAGAATTTCCAAATATATTAAAAAACAATCAAATTGTTCCCATACACAAGGAAGGTTCAAGAGTTGAGGCAAGTAATTACAGACCGATATCACTATTAAGTTTTTTCTCAAAAATATATGAAACAGCAATGAAAATTAGACTTCTTGCTTATGTTAACTGTATAGGAGCTGCTCAGTACGGTTTCCAGGAAAAAAGTAGCACACAGACAACTATTACAGATTTTACAGAATACATTTCAAAGAAAATGGATAAAAAAGAAACAGTTACAGTAGTTTTTGTAGAGTTAAAAAAAGCTTTTGATACAGCTACGATATCCTAATTAAAAAGCTGTCTAAAATGGGTATTAGAGAGAAAACTTTAAATTTACTAAGGACGAATCTTGTAAATAGGTAACAATATGTTTATGTGAACGGTGAAAAAAGTAAAGAAGTCACAGTTAAAGTAGGAGTTCCGCAAGGATCCGTA
>NC_046657.1:122786991-122788990 GCF_010883055.1 Belonocnema kinseyi | reverse complement strand
GTGGAAAGTCTTTTTTACTAGGTTTAAACATGAAAATTTTCGTGTTTGCGGATGATACTGTTCTTGTATATGGGAGCAATGACTGTAAATAGTCTGGAAAAATCATTAACCAGGATATAGAAAAATATTGTGATTGGCTTAAACTCAATAAGCTGTCGATTAATGCGAAGAGAACAGTTTATATGAATTTTGCACTAACCAATGTATTGAAAACACCAATCAATTTAAAAACAGGGAATGAAATTCTAAAAGAGGTCAAAGAGTACAAATATCTGGGATTCATTATTGATAATAAACTTCCTTGGAAACAACATATACAAACAATATTTCAGAAAATAATTCCATAGATATGCGTAATGAAGAGATGCAGAGAATACATTAACGAAGAAAATAAATGCCTGATCTATCATGCTTTTATTGAATTCAATCTCAGATATATTATAACTAGTTGGAGAGTGGCTACAGAACAACAAATACAGAAACTACAAAGATTACAAAATAAAGCCATTAAAGAAATCTTCAAATTAACACCAGATCTACCGACCAGTGAATTATACAAAATAGTTAAAGTACCAGATATTTGTACACTTCGGGACATAGAAAGAGCAAAATTTATATACAGAATGGCGAATAATCTCACTAAAACTTAAAATAAAATTGAAATTGGAGCAAATGTACATAACTATAGGACAAGATTTGCAAAGAAACTGCGAAAACTAATCTAGGGCAGAATACATCTATATACAGTAGTATTGACACATACAATAATTTACCAAAGCAAATTAGAGAGAGCGAAACTTTACAGGAATTCACAAGAAAGGTTAAGAAATATTATGTAACAAACACGTAGCCAACTAGAAATAAGACTGCAAAATTTGTCACTACGAAATAAGACCTTAACATTATGAGTGATTGGGGAAAGTTTCACAGTGCACTCACGAGCTTGCCTGACAAATCTGGGAATTAGGACGTAGGTTCGTCTTTACATGGCCCGTACACACTCTCCCCACGCTAATGTGTAGTTTGAATTCGTTGGATGAGCGGCTAGAATTTTTATTATACCTACATTGTTCTGCCTCGATGGCTGCGCGCGTTTACGCACTCATGGTTTATGTTTAGAAACTGCCGAATTCGAGGTTTCAAAAACCTCAGAGTTGTGCGAAATTATAAATATAAATTAAATTGCACAAATAAAAATTTTCCCTTTTTATATTTAAGTATAAAATTTTCAGGAACTGTTCGTAGGAAATTCGAACTGTTCGTAAAAAAGTTTTACATTTATTCATACATTTTTGATAGAAATAAGGATTTAATGTTTGTTTCATTTGTTTTATACAAACAATGTACAAAACAAATGGATATTATATGTAATATTTCACACTATGTTTAAACTATAAATAATATTTCCGCCTGGGAAAGCAAACAGTAACCTTTAGTTAAACTTTTTCGATTAAAAATTCTTCCAATTTAAAACAGGTTCGACTTCCATTTGTTTTAATTTAATTTCTGTTTTGATAATTTTGAGTACTTTCTATTTAGTATAACTGGACGTTATTTTTTTCCTGCAGAAGCCGAGAATTACTAGATTTATCCATTAAACAGACCAAACTTATGCTTTAGGATATAATGCATAATTATCGCACATTTTATATATAAAACGAAAAAAAAGAAATCCTGAGACTGTCTGTGCCAGCATGTACCGCCAGTCATCAATATAATTTAGAAAATAGACAATTGATTTAAAGTCGGCTTAAAAAGTACGCGACCGTCAATTTGAGCGCTCATAACTCGTTCAAAAAGAATCGCAGAAAAATATAGACAAATAGGCGTGAAAGCTTAAAGTCACTCGAATAACGATATGTATATTGCTGTTCTACAAAATTTGTTAGATAGGGCTTGTTATGACGTAACAATCAATTTATCCTTATTTCTAACGAAAGAAATTGAGTATTTGATCTATGTTCTAAAGTTTGTCATCTTCAAGGTCCTTTATGGTAGT
>NC_046657.1:122758719-122786891 GCF_010883055.1 Belonocnema kinseyi | reverse complement strand
AAAATAAATTTTTATATGTTCTGTTTTATAAAATGAGCTTGTTTTATTCAATGACAACACACCAATAATTTCAAGTAATGTTTGTTAATTTCCAAGAAACAGGGCTGATGTAAAAAGTTTCGAAAAACAAGGTTATGGAGATTCTTTTTTTAAGCCTCGACATTCGAGGCTTCCAAAAACGAGATGGACGTCTTATAAAATCTGAAAAAATTCACAGACGCTCCTTGAGGTGCCTAGAATGCAAGTTTTCTAAATTTCGAAATATGAAATCTTTTTACTAATTGCAGATAGTTTTCCATTAACATATTATCTTTTGGAAACAAATGATGATAGAAGGTTATTTTATGGCTTAAAAGATGTAGTTTTGTGACGTGATTAAAGTAAACTTTGACAAAATGAAATTAGTTCAATATTTCCGCGAAATAATCCTTCACGAATATTTCGGAATATAATGAGATGGTCACCCAAAACCTGATTTTTCGGCACATTTTACATCAACGCTATCGTAAAAATCGTGCAGAACAATAATTTACATATCGGTCAATTCGACAGACTTCCACGTTTTTTGGCTGGAATTTTCTGCGATTTTTTTTCAAGAGTTGTGAGCGTTTAAATAGAGGGTTGCGTACTTTTGACCTCGTCTTTAATAAGAGCTGTATGCTTATAAGAGATATTGCATAAGCCTAGTTTTTGTGCCCCACTATCTACGAACTGAGTTCACGTAAAGTGCATAATGATGAGACCTACAGCTTAAGGTGGGACCTGAGCCACCAGAATCTCGATGAAATTAAGTAGTAAAATTAAAATTAAAATTAAAAAATTTAAAAAATTAAAATAAGTAAAATCCAATGTGAAGTCCGAGTGCCTAACGGTCTGACCTACTACAACTCTCACTCCAAAAAAACGCAACATATAAATACAATACATTAGAAATATACAAGATATTATTGTACTATTATATAATTATAACGAACTGCAAAATGTATCGATCATCGTTTATGACCTTTTCACGTTTTCATTAATAAAGTTAAAAAGTATCGATTTTAAGATTTCAGCGGAAAATCATGATTCAATCTATTCTCAATCTCGTGAGATTTTACTTACGTCACAGGTTGACTCTTTTATTAACCCAGAGGTTTCATCCGGGACTTAAAATTGCCCTTTCCTTGCGAAACTTTATATATTACAATATAAGGGTCTAAATAAAAAAATAAACGAAATTCACTTTAGAAACTTTTTTTTAGGAAAAGTGATTTCGTATTTATTCAAAAGATTTATTTTTAAGAAGCCCACTTTGATTTTAAATTTATGCTTTTAATGAAAGAGGCAAGGCACCCACAAGAAGACATGGAACTTCAAACCCGAATAAATGCTCATTTTTTAATTAACCAGACAAATTATTTGAGTTGCTCAGACTGACATAACGAATTTTTTAAATGACGGATTAAAGAATCCTTAAAGAGACCTTCGAGTCCCTGTACACCTCTGTGACTAAATGAGCATTAGGGTGGTATCAAATCTCTCTTTTCAATTTGCATGCATTTAGCACGAAAATTTGTTCCAATCCATAGAAAAAAAAGTTTTGTAAAGAAAAAGAAAGATAGTTAGGGGTTTCGCAAGCTCTATGAATTTAAAATCTATATCTCGCGAGAAAAAACACGTTTTTATGAATTTTATTACGGGAAACAAAACATTTCACTTCACAATTGCAACAACTCCACAAGCGCTCGAAACCGTGCAGAAATATTGTCCACGCCGAAAAATCTATCGATAAAAAGAAGGGCTGAAACATAAAATAAAATATACCTTCGTATTCATCTTGACGCGGCCGACTTAGAAAATGTTTCGATTAAAAATCGATGTTTTGTAACGCACAACTCGCGACTATTCGGCCGTTTGTTGATAAAAATGTTTAAAATTTGTATGGCGTATTCTCAATATATAAGCGATGACTTTAAGCAACGCCATTGTTTTAAAAAGCGAATATCTTGTGTGGAAATATTGAGGGGGCCCCCACAGGGGCCCGCATGGATTGCCCTCAAGCCTTGAGGAATCCATCCGCCATTTTATACTGGACTATCAGTGTTGGCCCAGCGCTCGATATCGCTACTGGCGCCGTACTGCCCCAATAGGAAATTCGAAATGGGCGCAGTACTGTATCAGTGATACCGTACTGCTATACTCTAAGGATATGACAAAAATGTATTTAAAAAATAAATATTAATTGGGGAGCATTTATTTATGATGTTACGCACTGTGGGGCAGAGGGGGTTCTTGTCAAGCGTGACAAATTGTGGTGTATGGGGGGGGGGCGAGTCATGCTACGCGTGATGTCATGGAGGGTTTTCTTGGTTTTAATTGACAACATTGAAAACCTGAAAAGTATTAAGTCCATATATATCCTAGCTATTTGATATGTTCTTTGAGAACCCTGGCGGACCGAAGGAACCGAATGGAGCCTCTACAAAGTACCCGTAAAGACCCCATTGGGTCTCCATTCGGTTTTAAAAAATACAAGACGTATAACGCCTGTTGACTACTACGCTTCAAACGCATCGCCTGTAAGTAGCAGTCAACAGGCGTTATACGTCTTATATTTTTTAAAACTTTTTACCGTTACAAAAAAAACTATTGCGATTATTCCATGACTTTCTATAGGGAATTTTAACGTAGAATCCGAATTTCAAAAATTTAAAAGTTGATTTGGCTGTTTTTTTCTAGTTTTTTAAAAAGGAACCGAATGGGGACCCAATGGGGTCTTTGCGGGTACTTTGTAGAGGCTCCATTCGGTTCCTTCGGTCCGCGTCAGGGAAGAATAAAAAAGTGTTAACAATAAGGTTTATATTTTTGATTATGTTCATGTAACGTTTGATTCCCATATTTGAGAAGATTCCGAAAAGTATTTTATAATTATTTTTAAAAATGTGAAAGGGGGGGGGGCGAGTTAACGTAACGTAATATTATAGGACGCTCCCTTGATTGCAAGTATTTTGAGTTTAAATATTAATAGTCCTGTTTAGAGTGAGTAAATATATTATATTTTTAATCAATATGTCACAAATAAAGTTTCTAAATCCGCGGGGTGTCGAAAATACATATTATATCTATACCTAAATTAAACGCTTAACAGTCGGGAGTACTAACCACTGCGCTAAACCGACAAGTTCAAACTCGTTGAAAAAGCCATCCTAATAAGCTACAGTTCAGAAAAGTTAAAGTACCAAATTTAAGGCTCTCTTTTTATAATTATTTAGCACAATAGAACGTTCTGTAAATGTAAATTACACGAACTTTTAACATGAATATCAATAAAATAATTTTGAAACAAATAATTTAAATTGATCACAATTTTTCTTCACGCAATATTTTGTTTTTCACATTGTAGACTACTTTGTAACTTTTTACAATGACAGGAAATGTAATCTTTCATGAACATTAAAAATTTTTAACGACCAAACTCAGAAATTTGATCATGAATTTTTACAATTTCTTAATAATAACATTTTTTAAACTTTCGTATAAGGTTTGGTTTATAGGTGTTTTATGCTATTATACAACGTTTAAGATTGACATAAAATGTAAATTTTTCATAAAGAGGAAACTTAATGCGTTTTTTTTCTTAAAAGACAATTCAAATTTTAAAATGTGTAATCGAATTTTTGTCATAAATTCATTGTTTGCAAGTCTGAACTCATGAAACCTTAAAATTGGTGGTGTCAAAAAAATATTCACCTTTTGGACTTAGAAATTTTAAGAGTTGATCCGTAAGGGTAATCGAGCTGCGCTCTCGGCGGGGGCCCTCGTAGAATTTCCCCGCGTGGAACATCCTTGCGGACCCCCACCGGGGGTCCTCATTCTTAAAGGGCTCAGTGGGGCTTTTCCACACGGAATGTTTGTTTTTGTTTAATAACAAATTGATTTGGAACGAAAACTACGTTTTGCCAACTTCGACCCGTGGGACAGTCATTGAAAAAATGTTAGTTGGAATAACTTAACTGGAAAAAGTTGTTTATTAGACTTTGAGGAATTTTTTTCTCAAAATTTGAAGAGAAACGGTCAAAAATTGTTGAAATGGCAGCGAATTGAAGTCAACACACGCCCGCGCAGTAATCGCCAAATTTTCTTCATGTTACCAGACTTGGGCCAGACTGGGGACCCTAGCCTGGGCCTAGCTTGAATTTTGAAATGGATCGAGCTTGGGCCCAGTTAGTGAAAAATGTACTAAAATTGACGATAGGTGGCGTAGTACTACTCTGTTCTTTACTTGATACTTGCAAGTTTCGAGTGTTAAACTTTACAAAGTGGCAATCATTAAAATCAAATTGATAAAAATGCCTAAAATAAAAACCACTCTAAAAGTCCAGAAGCATCGAGCAATCGGCAGTATAATATACTCACGTGATCAAAGTGCAAGTAACTATTTCTATTAATTATAAAGAATATTTTTATATTAACATTGCACGTGACTTCTAACCTCAAATCGAGAAAAAAATTTCTTTGAATTATAAAGTGTAAATGCGTTGTTTATTTATGTTAGGGTGTTTAAAATTTTTAATTATAGAATAAATATGACGGACGGAAATTAATAAATTATTTTATATAGATTTCAATAATGCAGATGATGAAGAAGAATCAGAACCTGGCAAGATAATGAATGAAATACTACAATTTAGAAATTCGAATTAGATTGGAGACAGTTTTTTTAATTTGAACCTCTGTAAGTTCATTTGTCAACCTAAATTAAAATAAAAAATATTTTTGCTTAGTCTCGACTTTTAATTAAGAAAAAGAATAGCAAGAAATCGATCATAAACTAGGGCCAGGCCTGGGCCTGGCCTGGGCAAAGCTGGGCGATCAATCCTGGCTATAGCCAGAGTCAGAGTTTTATTCGAGCTCGACCCATGCTAAGTCACCAGGCCAGGGCCTAGTTTTGCCAAGCCTGGGCCCAGTTCTGGCCATGCCAACATTCCTGCTCGGGCACTGCCCCTGAAGTGCTCTCCTTCTCGGCCATTGTTCCTAAGCCACAGAGCAGCAGCGGTAAAAAACGACAAAATGCTCCAGCGGCAGAGAATGTTGACTTCAACTCGCTACCGTTTCCACAATTTTTGACCGATTTTCTTCAAATTTTCAGAAAAACTTTTAAAAGTCTAGTTAATAAATTTCTGGCGATAAGTTGTTTCTACGAACATCTTTTCGATGACCGTCCCACTGGTCAAATTTGGCGAAACGTGGTTTTCGTTCAGATTAAATTTGTTATTACACAACAACAAACATATTAGTTTTTTGAACCAATTGCGTTGCTTATAGTCATCACTTATATATTAAGAATAAGCCATACAAATTTCAAGCATTTTTATCAACAAACGGCCGAATAATCGCGAGTTGTGTTTGCGAAAACATCGTTTTAAACAAATGAAATTTGTTTAAATAATTTCGTTTCGATTTCTTTAAAATAAAAATTATTGCTGTGGGTCTATTGGAATATTTATGAGTAATAATTAATTACTGATCAATAATGAATTTAATAATGATTAACTTATCAGTTATATTCAAGTAATAAATTTTATTTAAAATTTTTTAAAAATAAAGTTAATCAAACAATGTTGATAAATATTCCACTGAAAAAATATTAATAACTTTCATTAAAAAATATTTAAACAAATTATATTTGTTTCAACAAGTAAAAATTAATGAAATGATGTTAATAAATATTCCACTGGACTAATAGTAATAATTTTTAAGGAAAACAGGTGTGTTAGAGGTGTCAAACCCATATGCCTGATAGATGAAATTCTTCGTTGGATAATTCTCTACAGGCCCCCATATTTTCCCGTCACATTTTTTCAAACCCTAAAAAATTATTCTAAAAACTCAAAAAAGTAATTTTTCCCCATGCATTTAACATGGGAAACTTCAAGTCAAAACCGGCACCTGCTTTACTGCTTGAAAACCACTTTGAATTATAATAACCACTTTTTATTATATGTTTGATCAATTATTTTATTTCAATTTTCACGTGTTTACATACAGCTATATGCGGTTTTTAAACTTAACTCAGCTATTTATTATAACCTATTATAATGCATTAAATACTACTTCATACTGATAATTATTTATCTAATGTTGTCAGTTTTTAAGTATAAAAAACAAAAAATTGTTCAATTGACTTGTATTTATAAAGTATTATTTCAAAGGAGGCAGTCAAATAACCTGGAGACAAATTGTTTTATTGAAAAAAACTGAAGTATGAGAATTATCAATATAATTTTTCTAAAACACATTAATACAATAGAATCATATTCAGTGATTATAATGCACTTTATGCAACAATATTTAAGATATTCCTCATGAACTCCTTTGCACACCGATCAACTGTAATCTCCTTTCCCCTTAATAATAAAATAGATATTTTAATTCTGGTTAAAACTGTGTAAATGTGTGAAAATAATTTGTAAGAAAAGTCGTACAGGTACTTGAAGTATAAATTTGGATTTATTTGAGCTATTGTTGACGACATATAAAAGTTCAAGATTTTCAAATAAAATAATTTTGAAACATTATAATTAAAATTCTCTTTGTGACTACTTCACTTACATCAATGGGAATAATTGCGTGATCGGGTAAGAAATGGATTACCAAAAATCAATTTGATTTTGTAGGGTCATGTTACGTACCGACTTCGTATCAATGAAACATTTTAAAAATTAAAAAAGTCTATGATAAACATTATTTTTTTATAAATTCACTAATTAAATTGTCTTCCTCAGAAAGAAAACGCAAATAAAGAGGTTACCCCTATTGAATTACCAGTATAATAAACGCTGTAAATATCGTATTTACTTTTCTTATAATGTATGTTTAATAGATTAACATTTTATTTCGAGAATTTCTATTGAAGATCTTAATTTTGTTAACAAACTTAAATTCGTGAATAAAAATTTTTTTTGGAACAAGTAAAAAAATACTGTCGTGTGTGTAGGTAAAATTCAGTTTTAGGGACATTTTAAAACAAATTATACACTGGAATAATTATTGTTAAACGTATTATAAATTTCAGTACCAATTTGTTCGTTTCATTATAAAAAAACATGTACCCATTAAAAAGAATTTAAATGTGTAACATATGTAAAGAAATACATGTTGCTTTGACGTTTTTTTAAATATAATAGAGTAAATGTTTCTTTTAAAGCGAGTTATTATAAACAATGATATTGTTACATTTATAAATCGAAGTGATCACTTAAACTTCAAAACATATTTTTGCGCCTTTCCCCTTCTTTTCTGGATTTCAAACATTTTTTACGGCAATCCAAGTTTTTAGATCGAAGCCTCCAAAACTGAAAAATTTCATTTTTGAACAATTCTTTAAAAACTGCCTTAAATTGAATAATTTTAAGTCAAACAAATTTCAAATTAAAAAAATTCGAAGTAGAATAATTTCGATTCCAAAGCCTTCACAAATAGCATAGTATTAAAAAAAAGGATTCAAAATGTATCATTATTGATCTATAAAAAGCAAAAATCGCTTAAGTATATTTATATAATTATACAAAATACAGCAATTGTTTTCAGAAGAAAAATTCAAAACAAATTGAGATTCTAAACAACATATCTAAACAACATATCTTGCAGAAAATGTTATCAAATACACATTTTAATTTATTTTTCCATAAAAATATGATTAATTAATGAGAAAAACAAATCAGAGATACTTTCTGTATTAGAAGGCGAATCAACACTACCATACAAAATAGGTATGTATAAAGGTTAATAGCGTCATGATAAGATTACAGTTTGAAAACCATGTGAATACTCTCTATACTTTGTGCGCAAGTTTGATTTGAAATTTATTTTTGCTTTTATATAATTAATTTTTAGAACTAAAAATAGCTAAGGTCGAATTTTTCTTCGCGAATATGGGTAAATAAGCAGGACAATCAGTCGAAATGAATTTAGAATGCAAATAGTTTAGGGCAGAAAACACAGTTGGTTCGCAATTATGTAAATCATTTGGAAGGACTGTGGATGGACAACGGAATAATTCGGAAGAATGTGAAAGTTATCAAAAATAAGAGCAGAATCATTCGAGATAAATTCGTATTTAGAACAAAAATCTTCGGAGAGTTTGTTGATTAAACCGGTATGAAAAATTGTCTCATTATGTTGTGAAGTCAATCCGAATGATACATAAATGATAGAACAGAGTCATCTGGAATGAATGCTAGTCGACCAGCGAATTCACATTGATGGAAAAGTTGATTTAGAATTATGTGTATTCGTTCGGAGCGACCATTGATTGGTAGCAGGATAATTTTGAATTATTGATGGGAATGACGCCCGAATCATGCAAATACAAATATCAGATCTTATTAGAATTCATTTTGATTGAGACAGATTTGAACATATTCAAACGGATTAAACTCCATTCCGAAGCTTCCATCAGAGATTCCTTTCTATTTTTCTTCTCACAGGGTAACTATATTATAGAGTGCTTTCAAACTTTTGGAGAGCAATTACAGAAATTGTAGACAAAGATTTAACGATTGAAAGTCTGCAAAACGTCTTCTTCTAGTTAATTGATTTTAAATTGAAATAAGTCTGCCTCTCGAGGTAGTTGACTCTCCATCGGGGAACTTCTCTCGTGACCAAGTTTTGTCCCACGCTTACTAGTATTCGTAACGAGTATTCAGTGCTTCGATCCCTGATCCCTAAATCGAGACAAGTGCCGTTGGGATGAAAATATGAGAAGAGATCGCACCTGTTAGTATTGGGGTTCAGTGGACCAGTCGTTCAGGTAAATCCACGAGTTTCCTGTGTTAGAGAACTAACGTCACGGGTGTGACGGTACGACGTTAAAACGTTATGAGAAATGAAAGAGTAAGGGTTTGCAGCACGGGGGGTAGTGTTTGAAGTGAGGCAACGGCGCATGGAGGGTGGAAGATGCGTCGGTGTGTTGCGCCGAAGTGCTTTTGCCGTAGAGTCCGTCAGTTCTTCGGTGAAGCCCTAACGAGTGAGCGGCAATAAGTTCACCCCCGTCGAACCGGCCCGCGACATGGTTGAAGGTTCAAATCTTCTTCAGTGAAACTGTTACAACCACAGTGGAACGTGTTTGGTGAACCACGTGGGTTTAAAATTGAACCATTATATTTGAAACCCACTGCTGTGTATCTAGTTTCGTGTTCCGTTTAAAAAACGCGGGAAAGGTAATAAAACGAAGCAAGACAAAAGAATAGAAATAAATACAAAACTAGGTTAGTTCTTGAAGTGAAGTGTTGCAAATAGTTCCACCTAATTATTTTTATCGTAGGATGTTCTTTAAGTCTATGATATGAATGCCTAATTTAAGGCAATCAATTTCTAAACATCTCCATCAAGTTAATTTTATTAGATTTCCTCTGCTGACTTAATTGCAGCTTCAGTTATTCGATTTACTCTTCGACAACAAAAGCTCAGCTGATAGCTAGGTCTTAAGGTAACAGCAAGATGAACTCGAATTTCTTAAAATAATCATATTGGATTAAAGTCTGCTTGCAGATGAAGCATTCGTAGTGGATGTTCATATAAATATCAGTTTTGACGATTGGTCTTCTGTTTACTATATTTAAGAATGATTTCTAAGTGAGTTCCGTAGACACGAATATCTATTTTAAAAAATCAATTTTCCTTTTGGGGTACTTTCAAAGTTTTAGATAACACTCCCTGACTCGTATCAATCTAAGACACGTTCGTTCCATTTTAGCAAGGAAGATATACGAGGGAAAAGGTGGAGACTGGGGCAGAATAAGCCATAAGTTAAGAATAGGCGGAGGTCAGTATGGGCAATATCAGTTTAGAGAAATTAAACGAAGCTTGCTAGGGCACAAAGGTACAATACAGCTACGGTTAATCAACAAAGGGATAATTAATTCGTTTTCGACCCACGCGTGAAGGGAATACGAAATTAGATTCTCACTTTTACGATGTAAGTGGTTTCCTCTTATGCACATCAAATCTTGATTAAAGATGGAATGGAGGTTTACCCGATCCGGTTAGATTGGTCGCAATGACTAAATTCCTGTCATTCCACAAGTTCTAACAGCCAAAGGATTGGTTATTTCAGTCATAATACAGATTCTATGTGGACTGTTGAGTAGAATAGCTTTTATGATGAATAGAGCCGCTTCAGTGTACTCATTGTATTTTCTCTTTGAAATCTACTAATTAGGAGAATGTTCCCTCGATCATAAATTGGCAGTAATATTCAGGACATTATTTTGAGAGAACTTTTTAGTTGACTTAACCAAATGAAAATTACCAATGATTTTGTCAAATCAACAACAAAGTTTGGTTATATGACTGCCAATAAAGTTTTGTTGATTTAACAAACCTGACATTTGAGAAGATTCCCTTATGACGCTTAGTTGATATTTATATTGTAATTGCTAGAAAAATGAATTATCCAAGTAACAGAATCGATTTCCGCTCAAATGATTTAATAAACACATTGATCAATTTATAATTATCGCCTGGGGCGAATAATTTTTTGTAGATAATTGAGACCTCGTAAATTAATATTGGAGTTCATCGTTTGATTTCAAAATACGGAAATCATTATCTGTAATTATCTTTTTTTAGGCTACACTTAGATGCTTTCGTATTACAAGATGTCTTGATAATGTTTCCCTTTGCAATTAAACTTCGTTTGATGTCCTGATTTTCGAGAATAAAACATTACTGCGGTGTCGCTCTTAATTCTGAAAAGACATAATATGTGTCGCGAGTGAAAAGTTTTCTTGAGTGTCAGTGCAGCGAACGGTGATTCTTCAAACAAAGGAGGAGAGTGGATTTGAAAAGAGGCGGGAGAGAGATCGACGTCGATTGCTTGGTAAGTAAACTGCGACAAATCGTATTGTTTAGTACTACCAGAGGTGCTACCATTGGTTGATTATCTGAATTTCCGTGATGGGTGGGGATAATATTCCTGAATTACATACACCTGACAATAATATTGGCCCGAATTAGAGTATTCAGCTGAATCTGTAACAGGGAGTATGATTTTCACCCCGTAGATAGTTAGTATATCCAGATGCGACGCCCGCGCTATTGCATTATAAGGTGTTGGCCATTGTACTGGGATTATGGAACCTTTGTCCGCTCTTCTAGCTTAATTCAACGTAAGCTTGAGGATTACAGATTTTTTGTGTTCTGCTTTCGTTTGCTGGAAAATTTGAATTTAGCCTTCAGATAGCCATTCAACGAAAGCGAAGACCTCGAGTTATTGTTTGAAATCAGGATGGTCATTGGACCGGAAAACAAATATAACTGTACGGGAAAAAATGCTTGAATACGCTTCGTTTGACATAAAACAATGTATGCATGAATTTCGAAATTTTGTTCTATTTGAACAAAAGACCCTGCAGAAAATGCATGAAATAATCCTTTCGGAAAATTGTTTTATTATGAGTTTTGATAATCATCACCTGAAGCGTCAGGAAATTGAACTTAACTGAACTTTGACTGATAGGCCTTTACTATGCCTTTTTTATTCAAATAAAAGATCTAAGTAAATCAATCAAACATATTGCTTTTCTAGTCAACCAAATTTTTGTTTATTTTGAACATATTTGTTCAGATATTTCTCATTCAAGTGTGCAAAATAAGCATTTTCACCAAATTTCTGATTCGGTTAGGCGGCTTCCGGCCAAATCTGTGTATAATTTTTACATTCTTATCATAATGAGAAGGTGTTCTTTTTATGTGAAGAATGAGTTTCGCGGATTTCAACAAATTCCGACGTTTTGAGGCTCCCTGAGTCAGAAAAAATAGTTTTTACGTCGGTGTCTGTCTGTCGTTGTTTTAGTTCGTAAACACGGTAACGTTTAAAGGAATTGTCCGCTTGGATTGCCTCTTGGCACTTTTCATATGGGGAGGAAAAGAAAGGACAAGTTGATTAGCCATCTATTGTGGACCAAATTTCAAAAAGTAAGACATTTTTAAACATTTCGAGAGCATGTTTTAAAAGCCTTTTAAATTTCATGTACGGATAAACAACGTACGGTACGAAAAAAAAGTTAAGAGAAGAAACAGCTTCAAAAAGTGGTTAAGGTAATCTTAGAACTCTAAGATTACCCCAATAACTTTTTGAATTTTCTTGAAAAATCGAAAATTCAAATTTTGGTCGCACAGAAAGTAATCGAAAATTCTATTTGGCGGTCAAATTATGCAAGATACAAAAAAAGATAAATCAACAAAAAATGAACACTTAAAATGGATCTACAAGTCTGTTAGAAACAAGGTTTCGATAGAACACGCAGTTTTTGTTTTATTCGTAAAAAACAAAATTGAAAATGAAGAAAATAAGTTTTTGGACAAACGGCATAAGCTATAAAGAAATAAATAAAATTATTTGACACATGACACAAGTTATGAAAAAAATGAATAGATAAAACTGTTTATCCAAAAAAGAGCTACAATGTAGTTAGTTACAATCTCTATATAGGAAGAATAAATCTTCTTTGAATCGTAAACAATAAGATTATAAATAAAAAATTTAATTTTTTGGAAAAACGACACAATATACGAACAAATAAAAAGAAAAAAGTTGTTCACGAAAAAAACAAATTACAATTTTTATTATATTTATATTTTTTGAATTATACGTATCACAAATGCAACATCTAGCTTGATATAGCGTAAATTTCTGAAAAAGGATATTTCTTTCTATCTCTAAAACAGCTTCATTGGAAAACCACTCGACCACGATTCCCAGTGGAGCGATTGTTAGATCTTTTTTTAGAAAAATATAATTTAAACAAATTTTTAAAATTTATTTTCTATCTTGTCAAAAATGATGTTAATTATTTTCTGTTATTTGAAGAGTTAACTTGATCAATAGTTTTCATTTCTATTTCCACTGATTGTAAAGTGAAATCTAAACTGATCGATAGTAACTACTCAGCCGATAATACGTATTTTCTTTAAAATTTTTATTATAAACATAAACTCTTCTGATAAAAATATATTAAAACATCTGCCCGCCTCGCGGGCACATTTTCTTCGCGCGCGGCTCGCTTCGCTTGCAAGTTTGAGCGCGCCTAGGGCGCGCGTCGGTTCGATCTCGCGCTTTGCGCTAGATGATGGGTTACCTCGCGCTTCGCGCTCGGATATTTATTCTTTGCGTTTGGAATACTTGAAAAAAACTTTATCAAAAAGATCTCTTTTAGATGACAGTATTTATATGCGTCTTCATATTCTGAATTGTCTACTTAATTGAGCATAGTCAAGGATTAAGTTTCTCAAAGCTCTGTAGGCTTTAATGAACACATTCTCATCGTGACACTCGCGTTACGCGCTCGATTCCCGACAGAAATTTGTAAACAGGTTTTGTTGAATTTTTTTCTGGTAACTTTCGTCGTTTTCTACACATTTCTTTTCTTTTATTTGTTTTCAACGTTATTTTTCACGAATAAAACAAAAGATACGCATCCTATCAAGAAGTGATTCTTAACGAAATTGTAGATCTTTTTTGGAATAACAATTTTTGATAATCCTTCTTTTTTCGTATCCTACATAGTTTGTCTACAAAATGGAATTTGTTATTTTTCATTATTTTTTTGTGCAATCAAAATTTGAATTTTTGATTTTTGAAGAAAATCCAAGAAATTATCATGATAATCTTGTAGGTCTTTTAAAAAGAAATTTTTTTTAAAACTTTTTTTCATATCGTCGTTTTTTGGCATAAAATTTTGATTTTCGGTTGATTTAAAAATGTTGAAAACGCTATATCTCTGAAAATTTTCTTTTTATCGAAAAAAGTCATGAGGATAAATTGTTTGTTCTTTTTAATGCTATAAATATCCGTACATAGAATTTTCAAATTCAGAAAAAAGTGGTCTAAAAAATTTACAAAATGCGCTCACTTTTTGAATTTTTATAAAAAATGTCTGGTTAAAGAACTCGTCCTTTCTTTTAGGATCTAAAAAAAGTGGGCCAAATATGGTTTTGATTCGTTTATTTTTTCGAGGGTTATCGTGTTAACGGACGGATGGACGGCCGGACGGACAGACAGACTGACGCTATAGTGAAAACCTGATTTTCGGATTCAGGGGGACTTGAAACGTGGAGATCCGTTGAAAAACTGTGATGTCAAATTTCCGACAATTCTAATATTTACTCAATCATAAATGATGAGAATGTAAAAAGGGAAAATAATTTTTTACGATAACGACACAAGCCACAATAACATTTTATTTAACAAAATTTTTCGCCTGAATTATATCTACAAATTTGCTTCGAACCACTTTACGGTAGGATGCGTATTTTTGGTTTATATCGCACAAAATAACTTTGAAAGTAAACAAATTATTCTAATTTTAAAATAAAAAAAGATACAAATTGCAATAAAATGTTTGATAACATTTTCTTCATTAAAAATTGCGCCCTTTTTAATTATAAAAATAAAACAATAAAAATATGTATGTTTTAATACCAATGCATATTATCAATTTTTATAATACACATTTACTGAAATGACGGGGGTGACCACTTTACAGTAGCTGAGAATACAAATTCATGCGAAATAAGAAACAAATATTAAAGTAATCATGAAAAATAAAATGGATACATTATTCTGCAATGTCTGGATAAGCAGTATCAGACCGAGGTACGTAAATAAATGTCACACAAATTTGATATAAAAGTGTTAAATATAATGTAGAAAAGTTCCCATTTTGAAAAAAATAGCGTGCGAAGCACGAGATACTTGATGATAATGTGTCCGTTAAAGCCGAAGGAACTGTAATAAAAGAGAATTCACAATCTCCAAATTACATTTGTCGATGTGTTGAGCTATAATTTTAAAAGGTGTTTGCACAAATATGGGATAAACACAAAAACCGAGCGCGTAGCGCGAGGTAAATACATAATCGAGCGCGAAACGCAAAATAAACATATCATCGAGAGCGAATTGCGAAAAACAATAGTTGCGCGCTCAAGTTTGTGAGTGAAGCGAGCCGCGCGGGTAATGATTCGGTTCTGGTGTTGTTGCACTACCGGGGATCAAGGAATTTATATGGTGCGGGTAATTGAGGAGTATGTAGGAGAAGGGATTGATTTTAGATCAATAGAGAAGTTGTGTGATGCTGATTCAAAGAACATACTCTTCCCACCATACCGCTCCAACTTAGTCGCTTATCAATCTCTCTAGCAATCACCTTAAGTGGAGCGCTTCACGAAGACATCCTACACCACAGTTCACACATAAACCTACTAATAACCCCAGAGAAAGATTCATACTTTTTACCCCAACCACATTCACGAAGAAAAGCTGTCCACGTGATCTCAGGAGTATCCACAATCGTTTGTTTCAGACATCCTTCTGACATTCTGGAAGACACATTTCTTACAAACAGTTTTCTTTTACGCATATCTATCCTGGCATACATCTTTTGCTCCCTTTACATCCACATATCTTTCATGTAAGCTCTAGTGACCCTATGGGTCTACGGGTATATGGTTTTTTATATTTCTTCACGCAGAATCTCATTCACACATTCCCTACCACTCTTTCCTTGGTATAACTTTGGTCTAACATTAAATACTCTTATTTTTTTAAACGCCCTTCATCTGCTCTCTCAACCAGAAGAAATCATCTCAACAAATTTCTTTCAATATTGTTAGTCAATGTTTCTTCTTCATAACGTTCACTTTACTCCCATACATTTCTTGGTACGTCCAGGTCTCTTTACCACACGGAAAAAAAATTCTTAAGGCGAACGAGTGAATCGAGAATATATTAAAGTCAAAGAAAGTCTCCGCTTAGATTAGATAAAATGTTTAGTTAGAAGAGTTAAACATTTAGTTACTTTATGTAAATTGTTCTCGTAAATCAGTAATTTGGACACAATTGTTGAGTTGGATAGTTTATGGTTTTTGACAGATTATGTATAATTTTATTATCTTTAGATCAGAAAAACAATTTGGTTGTTATAGAAATATTTTAACTTACACTAACCAATCTTTCGTCTGGTATCGCGAAAATGAATTTCCCTGAAATCCGTATAATGTATTTGGAGGTCAAGTTTGTTGTTTTCATCGCGTTTCTTGATTTTTCAATATAGTTATCGCCTACAATCGAAAAAATGGTAAATTATTATTACCGCATCATAAACTCTATTAAATATTAACATGCGCGCACATTTTAAGTGGTGAACAACGTTTAATTGTCCAAAGTAAATCTGAACTGTCCCTGCTCCCGATTAGACCTTCGCCATTTTATTTCGCTGCTCCCACAATGTACAGGCGCTGTTCCGATAATTCCTTCAGAAGCCTATACTTACAATCCCTATTATAGCTATGCTTATCAGGGGTTTGACTATAGGATATCCCTGGTATATGGAAAACGGTCAAGGATATTCATTTAAGCTGATCCAGGAATCTTTCTTAATTCCTTCGTTCGTTTTCAGCTAAATGTTTAGCTATAATAAGGAATAATATCCCTGGCACAGCTCAATTTTTTTACCGTGCATATATTACAAAATTATATATTCCAATTTTAGCTTTATTTATTACTTTTTTAATAATAGCAATTAATACTATATATCGCACATTATCTTTTTTACCTCAGGTGGAAGTCCGGATATCTTTCTATATATATATTTTTCACATTTTAGAACTAAACGTAAATTGATGACATTTGGATTGACAAACGGTTAAATATTTTTAATAATTCACGCTAAGTTAAATACATTTCAAAATTATAAACAAACATGTAAAACATTATTAAATACTACTAACTCTTATAAGTTTGACCTATCTAACTTTATTGTTATTATACTTTCTGTTACTCTTACTTGTTTTAACTACAATTTTTTGTTATAATTTTGTAACAGATTCTCCTGATGATGAGAACAGTGTATTCTGGAAATTTTGGGTTTTTTCACTAAAAAAATGTATCCTATCAGATTAAATGCGTTCGTTTTAAAATTCTTCAAAATAGCTAGGGTCCTAATGAAACACTGTACGGTGTTCGGCACTTCTAATTTCAAATCGTTGAATTTTAAAGTCTGATTAAAGCTGCGCGTTAAGAAGTAGTTTAATCACTAAACTTTTGCCTTCGACAAAGATACAAACCAACAAGTTAATTCTCCTAAATGCGAATTAATAATGATATTGACAATTGCAAATCAAGCTCTCTGACTTAATGATTACCAATGGTACTTCTGCTGAAAACCTGGATATCAAAAACATGAGGTTGCTTTTTTATTTTATATAGATGATCTAAAGATCCATCAGGCATTAATTAATAATAAAATAACGTTATTTCTTCTCTTTGAATTCCTATTATAAATTATACAACGTCTCTAAAAAGTCCCGGGACGGTTGGGTATTTCCTCAGACAAAATATTTTTTCAAAAAAGTGAAGGTCATTCCTGAAGTAAATTTTAACGAGAAATTCATTGGTGAGCTCTGTATTTATCTTGGTTCCAGGATTTTGAATATTGTAAAATCATGAGGAAATTTTTCATTAAAAGTTCCAGGTGTTCTGGTGATAGTTCTGTTCCTCCCCGAAGAGTTATACAGTCCTATACCGTTTTTCGATACCTAAGTCAATACTTAAGGCGATACCATAAGTCCTATACCGTTTTTCCATACGAATATTACGAATCAAACTAAATTTAGGTATTACGAGTACATACTTACTATATTTCGCTAAAAGATTATTATGGCGCAAGCACTTTTTGTAATGGAAAAGGGTTAAATCCTGTCTCAAAATAAACAATTGAGATAACTGTAAGGCGCTTTATTAATCATGGATATATCAAGGACCTTCAGAGAACTGGTCGAACAAAATCTGCAGGATCTGAGAAGATGTAGATGGACATAGCCCATGCATTTGCTGAAAACCCACACCTTAGTTTACTTTGAGCTAGTGATGAGCGTGACGTTGCTCCTGAGACAGTGCAAAATATTTTAAAAAGCATTAATTTCCATCCTTACAAAGTTCATCTGGTAGAATAGCTCAATGAAGACGATCCTGATCGTCGGGTTGAATTTTTGAAATTATGATGGACAGAATTGATAGAGATCCTCTTTTCTGGTACAATACAGTATTTTCAGATGAAACTACTTTCACTTTAAAAGGTGAAGTTAACAGGCAAAATTGTAGATATTGATCCGACACTAATCCTGATTGGATGTTGGAGAGTCACACACAATATCCACAAAAGATTAATGTTTGGACCGGTATCTTGAATGATACATTGATAGGCCCTTTCTTCATCGATGGTAATCTCAATGTGAAGAGCTTCTCAGAAACAAAATTGTACCAAGAATAAGGGAGATTACAGGCGATTATTTTCAAAATATTTGGTTCCAGCAGGTTGGAGCAGCGGCTCATTACGGTAGGGAGGTTCGAGCATATTTGGATACTCAGTCCCATCAAAGGTGGATTGGAGGAAGGGGTGAAATCAAGTGGTCTGCTAGATCTCCTGATCTGACGCCTCTCGACTATTTTATTTGGGGTTATTTAAAGAGCAAAGTATACTCAACGTAACCGCAAAGCTTAGACGAATTGCAGAATCGGATTCTGCAACAGGCTTCTTTGATTGATAGGGAGATGATTCGTAATGCTGTAACTCATTTTTACAATTGCATAGTTTTTTGTCAAGAAGCTCAAGGTTTTCAGTTCGAACATCGTCACTGAAGCGTGAGAGGCAAGGGGACTCACGCTAATCAAGCACCCCAAAGGGAACAGAATTTACTACGACCACGTCGTTGTTCGTGGGTAATGCTAAACGTAAACGTAAACTGCTTTGAAAAAACCTTGAAAAACCCTTGAAGATCATCACCAAGATCAATACAGAGCTCACCAATGAATTTCTCGTTGAAATTTACTTCAGGAATTACACTGACCTCTTGGAAAACTTGGTTAATTTCAAACAACCTCTAACTGACCTTCAACGTTACAATTGACCTATGACTTGAGTACGTACCCGAATATAGAATTTTCCACTCTTTCGAATGCAGATGTAAGAAAGGGGTTTCTATTAAAAAAAACAAAGTTGACCTTTAAAAGACCATGAAGGTCAACTTCAAAGTTAAAATGAACGTCAACATTAAATTCCTCGTTGAAATTTACTTCAGGAATGACCTTCACTTTTTTGAAAAATATTTTATCTGAGGAAATATCCAACCGTCCCGGGACTTTTTAGACACCCTGTATAAATATAGTAAGCATGAATTTTGTAAACATAATTAACAAGTTTAGATGAGGGGTCATCTATATATTACACAATCAATTTTCAACTGATTTTTGACCCTACTCCCCTCTTCATTATACGTAATCATCTTCAAGACCTATAAAATAAAAATATCGCTCGCTTCAATAGTTGAAATTCAAAAGAAAATTTCAAAATTCAACTAGAACATTATAGAATCAATTTTATCAAAAATCACACAATTTTATAAAAAATCACACAATTTTATAAAAATATTAATTCATTGTCTTTTTTATACTGCAGAGTAAAGAACAATTTCGAGTTTCTTCAGCATTCCTTGTTCGATTCGAATTGGACTACCATCTCAAGAAGAGATTTATGAAAATAGGAACTTAAACATATAATTAAGTAATCACTCAAACAATACCCCTCCCCCATGTAATCATTCGTAATAATACACATGACCTCCGACATTCCTTCTATTATGATTTCGTAATATATGAACGGCCCCTGATTGCAAAACAACCTTCCCTGAATTATTTTCTGAACTGTCTGCTTGAGAAGCTTTCTCCACCAAATTGGAATTAAAAATTTTAGATGATTCTAAATTTGTATTATCTGAAATATCTGAAGATAGCATGTGTCCCTTTTAAAGAAGGGAAAAATTACCTGTCATTTCTTTTTTTTCCGGCTCACAAAAAATCTTCACGCTCACATTGGAACCTGTAAAGCTAAAATTTATTTTGTTTGAATGTACAAACACTGAACTTTAAATGAAAACATTCAACTTGGATATCATCTCAATTTTAAACTTTTAAAGTTTAAACATTTTTTCACTTACATGCTTAATAATTTACATATCTACAATGGTAGCTTTTAACACTTTTCAATTAAACAATTTTAAAGTAAGTGCTGTTAAACATTGAACTGCTATTTGAGATTTTTTGGAATTTTTAGAAATTTTAAACTATTTTTGAAAATTTTTCAAATCTATATATTCCATTTACCATTGTTCTTTTTAAATAATACATCAAAAATCGCTGACAACTAAAAAATTATTCTTTTTCTTAATTAAAAATTTTCAAATTAAATTGGTTAAAAATGATACCTTTTAGACTCAAAGAACAGATACTTTATAAAGTTTCAATCTAAAGTTTACGTGTGATTAATTACTAAGGCTTTAAAATGAAACAGTTCAATTTTTCTCGTCTACATCTATAAATCTATGAATTGTTTAAATTCAACAGATTCAGAATCGCCATATAAAATCAATCTATTATTGCTAATTTAGAAAACACGAACTGTAGTTCAATTTGAGATCATCAATTAATTTATAATTACAGTTGATCAACTTAAAACGTTCTTTTGTCCGAGAATTTCAATTACAAAAGCTATTAATCTTTTATTGTGTAAGTCTTCAAAAATGCATTTTTAAATTCTTTTAAATGAAAATGTAACCATAGAATGACATCATAATTGAAAAATTCAACTCAACAATTAAAAAACTTAGAACTAAACTTATTTTAAATTTCATTATATGTAGTGTTACATGAAATTTGTAATATGTCAAGTGATTGCATAGATTTTTTTCCTAAAAACTTATAAGATTCCTGGTCAAAAAATAAATTCACTGACATTTCCCGGTTTCAAAAAATTCCCGATTTCCCGGTCTAGCGACCACCCGGAATTATAATATCTCAGAATATAATTACGCTTCTCGAATGATAATTTGTATTTTCTTCTGGTAGTTTAGCAATTATTCTCCTAAGAAACAATGCATTGAACAATTTTTCATTGTTTTTTAAATATTGATTAATTCAAAATAGCCAGCTTTCTCCGAAGTTTTTTATTTCTTTTTCAAGATATTCTTCGACTTTAACGTTATTGGTGTTTTTTTTAATTAAACTAATTCATCTATTTTTAAAACGTACTATGTTCAGATTTTTAAATCTTTTTTTTTTTAATTTATTCAATCACTAGTTGAATTTTACATTTCTCAATTTCTTGGTGCCAGCTTGAAGTTTTTGTAACATAAAGGCAAACCTTTTCTTTTTATAATGAAGCCAAGAATAGAGAAACTTGATAAAACTTATCTTTTGTTCTGTTTCAGTAATAAAACATTGAACTCCGAATATTATTTTTGCATTTTTGTTCGAAAAATATAATTCATTTTTAATTAATTACACACGTATTTACTCAAATATGTGGCTAGCAGATGTATATCAGATATAAAGCATGCCTTTCACTAAAATTAAATGATAAACTTAATAAAAATTAAAAGTTGCATGAAAATATCCTGAATGCACAAATAAAAGACTTACTATTATTGAAGTTTCCGGTGATCCTGACTTTTTAAAAAATATTTTAAGAGTTAAAAACTTTGCTATTTTGGCCAAAACAATCGTGAAAGTCTAAAGAATCACTTACACCTAGAATGAGATAAACTTATGCTATTGTCAGATGTTAGAGTGAGTCGAAGAGAGTTTTTCCAACAAACAAACTGTGAATGCGGCAATCTGTACTGAATTCTTTTAGAGATTTTCAGGTGTCGTTAAGATTGCCGGGAGTTCCGATATTTCCGATTCTGCTTGCGATCGGAACGACCCAGAAGTTAGCTATGCATATAGATTTGAAAATTCGACCTTTAATAAAAAATGAAATAATAAACGTAGCCAAAAACTAAAAACACCGCGGCAATTGTCTGAGCCATATCTCTAGGTGTTTTTTCACTTTTCTCAAAAAGTCATTTTTTAAACAATTACGTTGTTAATTAACATATATCCTTCATTATGAAAAAAAACCAAAAGTCCTAAAGAAAAATTGAAGATAGTTCTGGATTCTCCTCGGTAATATCTCTAGGTGTTTTTTTCATTAAAACAAAAATTATTATTCAAACAATTATATTGTTTATAATTTTTTTAAATTTATTTAACAATTGTGGTAAACAATTCAGAGTTTTTAAGTGAAAAAAACATACCTTGAAGTATCACGAATAAAAAAAATTTCAAACAATGCAAAAAAGTTAGTTCAAACCTTGTTTTTGCCCCCTCTACTCACACAGCTTTACGATATCCCATGGCGCATATGGATTTTATTATTTATCCTTCACTGTAAAAAAAAAACAAAAGTCATAAAGAAAAAGTGAAGATAATTCTGGATTCTCCTCGGCAATATCTCCAGGTTTTTTCATTTTATTTCAAATTAATTATTTAAAAAATTATATTGTTTACAATTTCTAAAAATGTATTTAACAATTGTGGTAAACAATTTAGAGTTGTTAAGTGAAAAATAACATACCTTGAAGTATCATGAATGAAAAAAAATTTCAAACAATGCAAAAAAGTTAGTTTAAACCTTGTTTTTGCCCCTTCTACGCACACAGCTTTATGATATCCCATGGCGCATATGGATTTCATTATTTATCCTTCATTATAAAAAAAACCAAAAGTCCTAAAGAAAAAGTGAAGATAGTTCTGGATTCTCCTAGGCAATATCTCCAGGTGTTTTTTTCATTAAAAAAATTAATTATTTAAAAAATTATATCGTTTATAATTTTTAAAAATTGATTCAACAATTGTGGTAAGCAATTCAGAGTTGTTAAGTGAAAAATAACATACCTTGAAGTATCATGAATGAAAAAAATTTTGAACAATGCAAAAAAGTTAGTTTAAAGAATGTTTTTGCCCCCTTTACGTACACAATTTTTAAAACAATTTTTAAAAATTATAAACAATATAATTGTTTAAATAATTAATTTTTTTCAAAAAATGATAAAAACACCTGGAAATATTGCCGAGAAGAATCCAGAACTATCTTCACTTTCTCTTTAGGACTTTGATATATGTTAATTAACAACGTAATTGTTTAAAAAATGACTTTTTGAGAAAAGTGAAAAAAAACACCTAGAGATATGGCCCAGACGATTCTAGCGGTGACTTTAGTTTTTGGCTATGTCTATTATTTCATTTTTTATTCAAGGTCGAATTTTCAAATCTATATGCATAGCTAACTTCTGGGTCGTGCGATCGGAACTCACGTGAGATTCTACAGACTCAGCTAAACTCGGTGGCTCTCGGATTCTGTTGTTTGTTCGCTTTACTCATAGAAGCCCACACTTAGCCAAAGATTTCCAATATTTCACACGAATACTTTATTTCTGAGAGATTTCTAAGAGTTCCCTCAATGAATTCTCTTTTGATTTCCCGCGCAGCAATCTAAGATCTCTTAGTAGCCCCACGCGAAACTTAAACACTTTATGATCTCAAATCTCGCAATCAGTCCTAATATTATGTTTCTTGTATCCATGAGAGAATTCGAGAACCGAATTGGCTGCGAGAATTACATGGTTGGATACCTACATTGAGAGTCAGGCTCTCTTGCCGTATGTGGATACGGCGCAAGAGTGACATTGCCAGTGTTGAAAATTCATTCTGAAATTGATATACGTTACCAGAGCTAAACCAGAGTAAACTTCAATGATCTTATTTGAAAAATTCTAGTCTGGACTTTAGGGGGGGGGGGGGGCTCCCTTGGATCCGCGACATTGGTCGCTGTTATTGCGCGATTCAAACCGGGTAATTATTACTATTATATATAACTATTATTGAAGTTAAAATATATACTGATTATAAAATGCACATTAATATCATAAGTTACGTAAATTCTGATTTAAGATCAGAACAAATAATAACACATGTATTTTGTAATTAATAGATTGTTTTTTTGAGTTCCAAGGACAAACTTATATTTCACCAAATAATTTTTAAATGAATATATTTCTAACATTTAATATAATATGTATGTATATTCGCATAATTTCACGTATTATTTTCCATTGCAAAAAACTATTATACTAGATAAATACCTGAAAATTACGTTTTCAGCTAAAAACAGTTCTTTTTAATTTAAAGATTACATAATGACGCTCATACTGAGAAAAAATCAACAAAAATCATCATAGCTGATAATAAAAATTAAGCCAGTGTCTACTAGCACCAAGATACTTTTGTTCTTCAAAAACCGTTGTTAATTAAATATAATTTCATTTTTTGATTAAAAGAAAATGTGCTATTATTTACAAAATATACGCGTTGTAATTTTTTTCTAACCCTACATCACAAATTACATATTTTCTGATAATAATGTATAATTTATCATAATGATGTTGTTTAATTTCAATAACTGTTAATTATGTTCGGTTTGAATCGCATGTCAACAGCGACTAATGAGAGATTTTGCGACGGCTTTACGGCATCGTTACGACATCGTTACGGCAACTTTACGACATCCTATATCCATGCCGTTAAGGTGTCTTTACGATATCGTAAATAAGTCGTATGATTAGAAGGTGTTTTTACGATATCGCAAAGACACCGAAACCACATGGACATCGGATGTCGTAAAAATGTCGCAAAGATGTCGTAACGATGTCGTAAAGACGTCGCCAAATTTTGGGCCTACTGGGGTATTCAGGATGTAACATCCATAAAGGATGTTCTCCGAAGTAGATACAAATGCTTTATCCAAAAGATTTAATCCTCAGAACTGCTGGCGAAGAACAAAGTATCTGAAACGAACATGCTTGCTGTCCCAGTACTGTTATCTTCATTTAGAGTAATTTCATGATCGAAGGAGGAGCTTAGATCTCACGCCATCAAGGTGGTCGCGGAATACTATTTGTTGAGTGTACTCACAAAAACACCACTCTGAGTACATCCCATATAGTCACAAATAGACACGATCATAGTTTTGCAATTGTCGGGGAACACGAAGAAGTGGGCAGCATTGCGTTTCTGTACAAAGCAGCGAAGAAGGCTGTTAAAACACTGGGTCTCGACTTCAATATCAGGGCTGAGGAAAATACATCAAACATTATACAGGGTGCACACGCTGGGGCTTACCAACATGTATGCAACCCCGCAAACACTCTCATAAGAATATTATTAGCGTGTAAGACGGGTTGCATATTTTTTGTACACCTCGAGCACTTAGGACATATTCATACTATCTCGTTGTCCAACTCATGCGGGAATGACGTGCATCCGAAATAATAAAGGGGTACTAAGAGCGCTTTATTAACATCTTTGTTAGTTTTCCGGCATTAGCCCTGATACCGCTTCACCGAACGCACCAAGGAAATAGAGTAAATTTTTGAGAATAAGATTTGTCAAATATACTAATAATAACAAATAACACTAATATTAACATCACAGCCATGGAGAATGAAAAGAAACAGAGGTATGAAGAACTTATATGAGGAAGTTGTGACGGTTGTACCCATCATATTATGTTGAGCTGAGTCTGATCACCGTGCATAATCATCGGTGCTCTCGTAGGTGCTAATTCCTAGCCTATAAAGTAATCCTTCTTGTCAACACGAAATGCCGAGATTCTGGCGGGAATATACGTCGTGAGACGTGATTATAGCTGAAACATTACAGCGGTTTCGCCAGGAGTAGGTGCAATTCTCTGAAACGACACCCGCTCTCGGTGAAATCCATAATAATTGCTATTTAGTTTATCCTTTTTTTCTTTGAAAAAATGTCTTAACCCCTGTTTAAATAAGAGAATTTTTTCGGACATTTGAAAACTTTTCTGTTATAAAAATACAATTTAAAAAATCTCAAATTTTTAACAAAATTAGTATTTGCTCAACCAAAGCAGATTAAAGTTTTGCCAAACAGTTGCATTTTTGACCAAAAAAGAATCCATTCGCTTTGCAAGCACACTCTCATCCCGTGTTGGTAGCGCGGCTCGCAGGTTTGAGCGCGCCTAGGGCGTCGCAATGTCGATTCTCGCGCTTCGCGCTCGATTCTGTCCCTCAAATTGTATATAATTTTCATAAATATAAAATATTACACTTCATAACATGCAACTTCTACCGTTTTTTCACAAACTGAATTTGCTCATTTTCTAAATTATGTCCCTAACCTCAGTGACACAGACTTTTTCAATTGTATTCCCAAGTGCGAAGTCACATACGGCCCAACATTGGCCCATAGTCGGGAAAAATATTGCCGAAGCTCGGTTGCCATTATCGCGTCAATGACGGAATGATAACTATGGCCTGCACTTGGCAGCCAGGGTTTGGTTGCCATCGTCGGTCCAACACTGGGTACCAGTATTGGACCAAACCTAGCTGCCATCGTCGCATCATTGCCGGGTTGATAACTATGGCCTTGACATGGCAGCCAAAGCTTGGATGCCATTGTCGGCCCAAGACTTCGTACCAATACCGGACCAACCTGGGAGCCAAAGTTAATTTAAAAACTGATGAAAAATCATTTAATTTTTCTTATGACGCATCTGTTTTATCCATTCATTATTATACGACTGCATATCGTTTGAATATTATTAATAATTTTAAGAATTGAAATTTTATTTAAACATTTTGGTTAATTTGTAGGATTAATGCTATAGTCTAAGGATATAAAAAAAGGTCTTTAAAAAAGTAAGTATAAATTGATTGCGAGTACTTTAAGTATAAATATTAATGGTCCTGTGTAGATTGAATACATATATTACACTTTGAACATTATGTTACAAAGAAAATTTCTAACGCTACGGGGGGTATCGAACCTACATCTACATACCTAAATCTATCGCCTAGCAGTCGGGAGTGCTAACCACTGCGCTAAACCGACAAGTTGAAACTCTGTGAAAAAGCCATCCTCATAAGTTGCAGTTCAGAAAACTTGAAGAACCAATTTTTAAGCTCTCTTTCTCTAATTGTTTATTATTATGCGACGTTAGGTAAATGTCAAATACACGAATTGTTAACAGGACTATCAGTACAATAATTTTTAAGCAAATAATTTAAAGCGATTACAATTTTTCTTCGCGTAATATTTCGTTTTTTCCGTAGTATACTACTTTAAAACTTTTTGCAATAACAGGAAATGTAATTTTTTAATAAACATTTAAAATTTCTAATGATAGAACTTTAAAAATTTCATCGTGTAAGATTTGCTTTTTAGGTGCTAAAAGTAAGACTTGGCGAAATGAAGTGCCGATGCTGGGCCAAGCGCCGGTGGAGGATCGGCAAATATAAATAGCCAATATAGGCTGCCAGAACTGGCATGATTTCAGCCGTTTTGACCGCACATGAAGTGGGGTTGAAGCTCCACTTTTTACTCCCTAGGGAGTAAAAAGTGACGTCATAGGTTAATAATGAAAATTATACATCAATGAGTTTGCATCTCACGATAATCAGCCTACTCACCGTAATAACAGTAAGGAAATTTTGGTAGCAGATAATAGAATTTTTCGGTAATTAATGGAAAGCTACGATATATAATTTGTCAATTCACCGTAAATTACCAATAATTTCCGGAACTTTCTGAAAATTTCCGGAATTTATAAAACAATTTTATTTAAATTTCAGATAATCTATCTTCAGTTTCCAAAAATTACCTGAAATATGACCATAAATTACAAACAAATTTCATAAATTTCTTGAAATTTATCAAAATGTTTAACATTGAATTTTGTGAAATTCATGGTAAATTATCCGAAATTACCTGTAATATTACAATAAATGACCAAATATTTCCATAAATTTCTGAAAATTTATGAAAACGTTTAAAAGTCAATTTTTTGTTATTTATAGTAAGGGAGCGTTCACTTATGATGTTACGCACTGATGGGCAGGGGGGGTCTTGTCAAGCGTAACAAATCGTGACATATGGGGGAACGAGTCATTCTGCGCGTGATTGCACGAAGGGTTTTCTTGTTTTTAATTGACCACCTGAAAAGTATTAAGTCCATATATATCCTAGCTGTTTGATATAAAAAAGTGTTAATAATCAGGTTTATATTTTTTATTATTTTCATACAAAGTTTCATTTCCATATTTGAGAAGATTCCGAAAAGTATTTTATAATTATTTTTAAAAATGCAAAAGAAGGAGGGGTCGAATGAACGTGATGTAATATCATAGGTGGGGCTTTGTTAATTCGTGACTGGGAGAGACAAGGG
>NC_046657.1:122748540-122758709 GCF_010883055.1 Belonocnema kinseyi | reverse complement strand
CGAAATAAAGCGTGACTTTATATGTAAACGCTCCCTAAGTTACCGTAAATCATGCTTCCTTTACACGAAATCTAGTATAGGCTGAAATCATGAATGTCTTTCCACAAATGTCTGAAATCATCCATTTGTTATAAAAAATATCGTATGCACCCACCCGGGTATTAATTTAAGTAGAGGGCTGGCCATTCTACGGCTGGAGAGACCGGCTTTAAGCCGGGAGCTGGTCGAGGAGCCCGACTTTAAGTCCGGATGTGGCCGGGGTTTCTGGTCGGAATCCGGACATCATCGTCACGCTGCGCTGGCCAGCGTCCGGCCATGGATCATGGCTGGGAGCTGTCTGGGGAGGCCGATCATGGCCCAGACGAAATCAACTGGCTCTTTACTAGATTTAAATGATTCGAGTTTCAATTGTATGAAGAGCATCTGTCACTGAATTAGGGGATCAATTTGATTCTTTTTTACTGCCGAATTATTAAATAATAATAGTCCTGTTTAGAGTTAATACATATATTACATTTTTAAACATTATATTACAAATAAAGTTTATAGCGCTACGGGGTATCAAACCTACATATCTATACTTAAATCTAAGGCCTAAACGTCGGGAGTAATAACCACTGCGCTTAACCACCAAGTTGAAACTCGTTGAAAAAGCCATCCTCATAAGCTACAGTTCAGAAGATTTAAAGTACCAAATTTTAAGTTCTCTTGTTCTAATTATTTATTATTACGCCCCGGGTGGAAATTTAAGTCGGGGCTGGCCATTCTACGGCCGGAGAGCCCAGCTTTAAGCTGGGAGCTGGCCAGGGAGCCCGACTTTAAGTCGGTCTGTGGCCGGGGTTTCTGGTCGGAATCCGACCAGCATCGTCACGCTCCGCTGGCCAGCGTCTGGCCATGGAGAATGTCCGGGAGCTGACCGGAGGCCGACCGTAGCCCGGACAAGATCAATTGGTGCTTTACTAGATCACGTAGTCGCTGAGACACAAAAAAGGTATTTAAAAAATAAATATTAAATGATTGCGAGTATTTTGACTCTAAATATTAATAGTCCTGTTTAGAGTAAATACATATATTACATTTTTTAATATTATATTACAAATAAAATTTCTAACACTACGAGGTTTCGAACCTACATATCTATACCTAAATCTAAGGCCTAGTAGTCGGTAGTGCTAACCTCTGCGCTAAACCGACAAGTTGAAACTCGTTAAATAAGCCATCCTCATAAGCTACAGTTCAGAAAAGTTAAAGTACCAAATCTTAAGTTCTCTTTTTCTAATTATTTATTATTACGCGGCGTTATGTGAATATAAAATACACAAACTTTTAACAGGAATATCAATAAAATACTTTCAAAATAAATAATTTAAATCGATTACAATTTTTCTTCGTGTGATATTTTGTTTTTTCCCGTTGTAGACTATTTTATAACTTTTTACAATGACAGGAAGTGTAATTTTTTATAAACATTTAAAATTTGTAACGACGTAAGGTTTCGTTTTTAGGTGTGTTATACTATTTTACAACGTTTAAGATTGATATAAAATGTAAATTTTTTTGAAGATTTGCAATTTTACATAAAGAAGGAATTTTAAATTAAAAAAAAAAACAGTTCGAATTTCAAAAAAGTCTCATCGAATTTTTGTGACAAAATGCATTGTTTGTAAGTCTGAACTCATAAAAGCTTAAAATTTGTAGTGTCAAAAAGATATTCACCGAATATATTTTCACGCGTGCAACATCCATGCAGGTATATAACCATTTCGTAATTAAATCAGAAAAAAGTAATTGAATCATAAACAAAGTTTAACCATTTTATTATTGCTAACCAGCGCCCGGCCATCTACCGTCTGAGCATTCGATCATAAGATTTGTCCAATCAGAGCCCAGGCATCCCCGACTGGGGTTTTGACATGAATTTTGGCTAGCCAGTCTCCGAGCAGCACACGGCTAGGCTCTTAAAAAACAAACATAGCCCGGTCAGTCCCCGACCAGGAACCTTGTTGTACCAGGGGTTAACCCGGGCTATTTCCACACGGGGCGACGTTATGTAAATATAAAATACACGAACTTTTAACAGGAATATAAATAAAATAATTTTTAAATAAATAATTTAAATCGATTACAATTTTTCATTAACATTAAAATTTTTAACGACGGAACTCAGAAGTTTGATTGTGAATGTTGAAAATTTCTTAATAATAATTTTTCTTTTTTAATTTCGTGTCAGGTTTGGTTTTTAGACGTTTTATACTATTGTACAACGTTTAAGATTGATTTAAAATTTCCATTTTTCTGAACATTTGCAATTTTTCATAAAGATGGAACTTATACTTTTTTTCTTACAAAAATTTAAATTACAAATTTTTCAGAAATTTTGAAATTGACATAAGGTAATTTTAAAATCACGCCAAAAAACTCGTTGTTTCGAGGCTTTTGTCATTTGATTTTCATATTGTATATTAGGCATTATATTATTTAAAATGTATTATTAATCGTTAACAAACGTTTGAACAATTATAAATTTAATATCTGTATGTTTTTTCCGTCATTAATTCATATTTTTATTAGAATCTTTATTTGAAAATGTTTACTGTGAATTTATCGCGATTTGAGATTTGTATATACATCCATTTCTTAATGAAAACAGAAAAAGTAATTAAGTTATAAACAAAGTTTAACAATTTTATTATTGCGAATTAGAGACCGGATAGCGACCATTTGAGCATTTGATTATAAGATTTGCCCGATCAGAGTCCAGTCAGCCCCCGACTGGGGTTTTGACATAAATTTTGCATGCGAGTCTCCGATCAGCGCACAGCTAGGCTCTTAAAAAACAAAAATAGCCCGGCCAGTCCCCGACCAGAATTATTTTTGTACTAGGGCTGACCCGGGCTATTTCCACACGGGAAGGTGGAGAGGAACTTTTTCGACGAGTGTATGTTTTAGTACTCGCCTACAACTCGTACTGAAAACACACACTCGTCCAAAAGGTCCCTCTTCTTTCCCATAGGTGCATAATATACTATTATTACATTTAGAAAGTGTTTTATTCATTTATTCGTCGGAATTTAATTTCTTCAACAGCTCAGCTGCATGTGCATTTTGCTCAATGTGAATGTATACGGTTATGACTAGGACGTGGCATAACAACTGAAACGACAGTTCCTACTCATGAAAATTCATGTCAGGCAATTGAGCTTCAGATTCGGATCATTCTCATGTGTAATTTTCTGATCAAATAAAAAAATTGAAAATCTATATTAAAGCGCTGAATATCATTTAGATCCAATTTCGTGATCAAATTTATTAACTTGCATTCAGTGTGACTAAATAACTTTTTATTAAAGTTGCTATAAAATGTCTTAGATGGAAAAGGGTCCTTTTCGACTATGGATATTTTTTTCGCGTTGGCGGGAAACTAAACTAGCGAAATTTAATTGATCTAAATTGAAGTTTGAGCTTGAAATTTTGTCCACATCTAATGTTTTTAAAAATTTTTAAACGCTTTAAATTTATGGATTATGCTTATTAGGTCTACAAATTTAGAGATTATTTTTGGAATACTTCAAATGATGAACTGTGTAGTTTTTCGGTTTGGTATCGTTTATCCGGCTGGTATAAGCACGTAGGTTCGACGTTCACTCCTGTTAGGATTAACGCTATATGTGGACATTCGTAAGCTATATATTGTTAACGATCCAGCGGATGTTTGCCATTACATCGCAGACAGCATGAAGTTACCAAATTATGATTTGCATCCTTTACGGCTATTAGAGTGTGTCGTATAAAATTAAATGATAGATACTTAGAAATAAGTTCCTTCTGTCGCAATAAACCGAGGAGTGGTTTTAACACGCAGATGAGTATGTATATGGATTTTATCTATTCATAAAATCGAGTTATTTGTTCCTCATTTTTAAATACCTTTTTTCTCCGTTCAGAGGCAGTGGAGCCCTAGTGGGCACAGGGGGCAATGCCCCCCTAGAAATCGACCAGGGAGTAGCAGGGTATGAATTTGCCCTCTTCTGAAAAAATTATTAAATGGATCGGAACGTTAAAATTAAAAAAAAAAATCGAACTTCTCATTTTCTGTGGCTAAGGAATTATTGGAAAATTCTCGACCATGGGAAAATAATGCTAGCTTAGCGAGTTCTTTCTTTGTTCAATCTTTAAAATCTATCTGAAGTCTTTGCGGAATATATTTTATTTTTGTGAAATCTTTATGAAATCATTACCGCCTTTGTCAAATTCTTGTGAAATCTTTGGAAATATTTGTGAAATTACTTGAATCTTGTTAAAATTTTGAGGAAATCATTAAAATATTTGTACACTCTTTGAAATTTATCTGAATTTATTGTGATATAATTTACATTTTTCTGAAATATTTGAAGATATTGAAAATTTTTGACATATTGGTTAATATTTGTGAAATTATACAAATATTTAAGAAATCATTGACGTATTTGTAAAGTCTTAAAGTCTGTCCGAAATTTTTGAAATCTTTGGGAAATCCCTGAAACCTTTGCGAAACCTTTTTAATCGATCCGAAATTTTTGCGAAATATTTGAGTTCTTTGAAAAATCATTAAAATGTTTTTAAAATATTTGGACATATTAAAACAATATTTTAAACATATATTTGGTAATATTTGTGAAACTTTTCAAATCTTCGTGAAATCATTTAAGTCTTTGTGAAGTCTTCTAAATCTACCTGAAATCTTTGAAATAATCAGGGACTGATTGAAATTTTCGTGCAATCTTTGATATCTACCGAAAATTTTTGTAAAATGTTTGGAAACATTTGAAATATTTTTAAAATATTTGGTAATATTTGTGAGATTATTGAAATTTTTGGGAAATCATTAAAATCATTTTGCACTCTTTAAAATCAATTTGAAATCTTTGTGAAATAATTGAAGACTTAGTGAAATCTTTTAGATCTGTCCGAAATCTTCGCGAAATATTTTCAATCCTTGTGATATCTCTGAAAAATCATACACTTTTTTTGAAATCTTTGGAAGTATTAGGTAATATTTTTCAATATATTAAAACGTTTTGGAAATCATTAAAGTCCTTGTGAGGACTTTTATCTCTATCCTAAATATTTCAAATTTTTAGGAAAGCATTGCAATCTTTGAGTAAGCTTTCAAATCTATCTGAAATATTTGTGGTATTTTTATCAAATATTCGTCAATTCTTTAAGAATATTTCCGAAATATTTTTGAAATATTCTGTAATATTTGTGAAGTTATTGAGAACTTTGTGAAATATTTTAGAATTGACAGAGGTCTTGTTGAAATCTTTTAAATCTATGCGAAAGCTTTGAAATCTTTGTAAAATTAGTAGGAAGTCTTTGTTCAATCCTAGAGAAATCTATCTGAAATCCCTGTGAAATAATATAAGTGTTTGTGAAGTAATATAGTATGTATTCGTGAAATATTTTTAATCTATTCTTAATCTTTGGTAAACTATTGCAATCTTTGTAAAATCTTTTAAATTGATCTGAGATATTTGTGAACCTGTGAAGTATTTGGCAGATTATTGAAATATTTGCGCAATCTTTGAAATCTTTAAGGAATCATTGAAATCTTTGTGACATTATTGTGAACCCTTTTGAAAATTTCTGCAAAATATGTGAAATATTTTTGAAATATTCAGTAATGTTTGTGAAATTATTGCAGTCTTTTGTGAAATCTTTCGAAATGTTTGCGAAATTTTGTAAATCATTGTGAAATGTTCAGCAAAGTATTGCAATTTCTTTCAAATCTTTCAAATCTATTCGAAATCTTTGCGAAACCTTTGAAATGTTTGAGTAACCACTGAAATCTTTGTGCCATCTTTGAGATCTTTGTGAAATCTTCAGCAATATGAATTTTATACCTGTATTTATTATTTTTCATTGACTATTCATTGCGTATTTATTATTTATTTTTAATCCTTACATAGTATGATATTAGCATACTATGTACAATTGTACCATCAAATATCATATGTCCATGCCCCTGCTCCTCTCTGAAAAAAAGACACCATCACTTTTGTCTCCGTTATAAATCGACATAAAATTTTGGTTTTATCGATCCAGTGTAGGCTGTTGATATCGGCATTCATCGCATGGCTGTTCGCAGTTTTTACTTTTTATTTTTTGCGATCGTACTGCTAATGTGATGAACATTTTCTCTGGAAAAAGATTCTCGGTCTATTAATTTCCCAATTAACCTCACAACTTTTCGGTGAATTTATGATAACAATCTTTCAATAAAATGCACATCACTGGTTCCCTGAAGAGTTATGTGACTTTCCATCTTTCCTTTTCTCCTAGAGCATCTCCTATAAGTTTTTGAGACTAGTTTGAACTACCGTCAGCGTCGAAACTTTACTGACAGAACGAAGCTGTATTTGGTTTTATCCGCAGCTTTTAGTCATTAAGTGAGCAACGTAATAAGTAGCTTGACTTATTGTTCCTGAAAGTACGGTATTCACAGATCTATCTGAATTCTCGTAGAGAGAATGGGTGAATCGAGAATGCAAAGTGGCTTTCAGTTCAATAGAGTCACCACAACTATTAACTTCAGATAAAGACCATGAACTCTGTTTTAAGGCCCGATTGTTAAATTAACTCAACAGAATTATTGATAGGATACCAAAAGGCTTCAAAGGCTTTGGTCACAAAATAATTAGTTTTAAGTTAAAAACCCAAGAAGAGTTGTAATTGGAATCGCTAAGAACTGTCAATTCTTATCATTTTATCTAGCCCTAGAACAAAAATCACAATATAAGACTTCGGGGCCAACTTCTTCTGAGTCTAGTAAGTTCTTATGACTTGCTTCTCATGTATGCGATTAGAGCTTAATAGATATTCTGTATAAATTAATATCGATTTTGATTCATAGTGATAAAAATGGACAACTTTTTGGGAATTAATATGATTATTTTATTAAGTCCATTTTATACTTTAACCTTGAACTTTTGGTGTTGGGAAAACTTGTACTAGGTGTATCCATATTAATCCGTTAACGCCGAGAATGCCCCTTTGGGCACCGAATGGTTTCCAGTGTGCAATCTACGTGGAACCTCAATAACCGGTGGAATAAATGTCTAAGCTTTCAGAATACACGGTTACGAGATCAATTTTTTATCTTAGTGTATTCAAAATGGCTAGTTAATGATAAAATTTTTGCGAAGACATTCATGAATTTTTTTCTCAAAAAGTATTATCTTTTCGAGAAAGTGCAGTGGCAGAAAACGTTTTTAGAATCACTCAAAGAATACGTGAGAAATTTTTCAGGAAATTGCAAATAATTTTTTTGATTTTGCTATTTGTCAATTTTTGAAAATTCTGAAAATTGCTCCAAAAATTCCAAAAATAAATGCAGCTGAATTCTCTGTTTGAATCTAACAACTTTTTATTCCTGATTATTTTTGCTAAAAGCTCATGGTTCCGAAAATAAAATTCACAAAAGTCATCATTCTTGATCATGTAAATTTTGAATGATCATTATTATTATTATTATTACACCATTAAGTTATTTCCCTTTCGGGGTAGGCGTGACTCATTCGGCAGGGGAAAGGAGTAGTGTGTGGAAGGGATAGAGATTTTTCAGATTAATCCAGAATTCTCGTGCTATTGCAGTAAATAACACGTTCCTTCCGTATCACTGCTACGACCCAGGTTGCTGATCAATCTCTCTAGCAATCACCCCAAGCGAAGAACCTCACGAAGTCGTTATGTAAGGTTCCCCACTTGGGTCCATTAGTGACCAAGGTATTTTTTTTCAGGCGTCATTCACTCTACTGACACTCTTTTTATTAACTATTTGCCGCCATACTTTACTGTCCTGGCATACTTCTCTAGCTTCTTTTATGTTCATGCATTTTTTCATGCAGGATCTTGTGTTTCTGTGACTTCTTATGTCTCTTCTAACTAGGGTTTCATTCACACATTCTAACCATTCTTTCCGTGGTCTACCTCTGGGCACGCTGCCATTTACTTAACCTTGATACACTTGTTTCGTTAGTCGTTCATTTGGCATTCTCTCAACATGTCCGAACTATCTTAAACGATTTCTTTCCCATGTGTCTACTAGCGTCTTTTCTGCACCACATTCTTTTAGAATTATCTCGTTACTTACTTTGTCCATCAGGGTTTTCCCGCATATTATGCGCATGAATCTCACGTCAATTGCGTTAATTTTACTCTTATCTTTTTCTTGATAAGTCCATGTCTCGCTACCGTATAGTACAGCCGGTACAAATATAGAATTATGTATTGCCATTTTAGCTTTATTTGATATATTTTTACTTCTGATAAGGGGACCTGCTCTACCAATAACCTTCTTACCTACATTTATTCGTCTATCTAATTCCTCATCTATCTTCCCGTCCCTAGTAAATAAGCCACCAAGGTATCATACTTATCAACTTGTTCAATTCTCTCATCATTTAATAAAATATTGCATAGTGTTTTCTCACTCTTTCCTTAGAACACCATAGTTTTTTTTTACTTCTCTAAGATCGCTATCAACCAGCGCGTAGCATGCTGTGATAATATAGTCCTCTGATTGCTACTTTCATTCTAGCCCACAGCAGTCTGGGAGACACGAAACCATGGTCTCCGAGATGCTGCTTTGCTCTTTCATTCAAAATCAGACCTACTCCTTGTTCACCATGTGATTCACAGTCTACTCCTGACCATATTTCAAATCCGCCTTTCAACACGCTGTTTTTTATGTCTTTGGTTTCGCATCTCTTTTTCTTTGTTTCAGACACACATAAAATGTCTAGTTTCTTCACGTCCATAGTTTGACGCAATTCTTTTATCTTTAGATCATTTACACCCCTAGCATTCCAAACACCCAGTCTCCATTCGTCGCCGGAAACATGACCTTTAGATTTTCCGTGTGCATGCCTTTTGCCATTAATTGTTCCAGTCCATTCTGAGGCTATTTTGTAGTTTGTATTATTCATTGTTTTGATTATATGCCCAAATAACACCTTTATGCAATAAGTTTATTTTCTGAGTCGAAATCATGTCAAAGTTAAGTATCAAATCGGCTTATGGTGGAGATTATAGTTCTAACGTCAGTCCCACCAAAAACTTCAGTTAATAAGGGAGGGTTGGGAGAGGGGGGAGGTAGAACTGGAGCCGAGAGAGCCATCTTGGGTTTGTATTTTGTTTTCATGCTGAGAAGGTCACCAGCCTTCAGCAGCGTTGTGATATATGGAAGTTAGTATCCGGCCGTCTTCTCGGACAGTAAACAAAGACTTATATATATATATATATATATATATATATATAAATATTCATTTATTCCTCAATATTTATATTGTCCCCTTTAAAGTAATCCTCCTCAGATATAATACACTTGTGCCAACGCTTTTTCCAATCATCGAAGCACTTCTGATAATCATTTTGTGGTATAGCCTTGAGTTATTTCAGCGATGCAGTTTGTATCTCCTCAATCGTTGAAAATCGATGTCTTTTCATGGGTCTCTTCAGTTTTGAGAAAAGAAAAAAGTCACTGGGGGCCCAATCCGGTGAATATGGAGGCTGTAGCATGACTATAGTGCTGTTTTTGGTCGGATCTTTTGATCAAAATTAAGCAGTTTTGGAACAAATTTCGCTGACACACGTCTCACGTTTTCATTTTTTGTTGACGTGCTGGGACGTCCAAGGCGAGGTTCGTCTTCAACATCCTCTCGGCCTTCTTGGAACAGCTTGTACCACTTATACACATTTTTCTTACTCAGAGTAGACTCACCGTATGCAACTGTCAACATTTCAAGAGTTTTAGAGCACTGGATTCTATATTTCACACAAAATTTAATGCAAACTCTTTGCTCCATTTTTTTCGAAAGAAGAAAATCGCCGAGCACACCAAACCCTTCTAACCTTTTACGCCTCTGCCAGAAAAACAGCACGAGCTATATAGTCAAAACTGTGAACATATGAGCGTGACAAGTGTACCAACACAACAAAACAAAAAATAAAAAGAGTCCCCCCCCCGGTTCAAAATCTCAGCGTTATTTTTAGTTTGTAGGTTTAAAATTTCTTTTTTCTTTTTTTTATCGTAAAATTATAATGAATTGATATGATTTATTTAAAATTTTCTATTTGGCTTTTTCCCCAAGCGAGTATATATACGACCGGCCTCTTTAAGAGTTACCACG
>NC_046657.1:122743697-122748440 GCF_010883055.1 Belonocnema kinseyi | reverse complement strand
GAAATTTCAATTCCAAATGTACAAAATTAAAGAAATATAAGATGTAAATCCAGAAAAAAAAGAATAAAAAACCAGAAAAGACAAATTTTCAAGAAATATTTAAATCTGAAACAAAGCGAAAAACAGATATTTTCGATAAAACAGTTGAATTTTCAACAATATAGATAAATTTTCAATTGAAAAGAAAACGTCCATCAACTAAAACAGATTAATTTTTAACCAAACATTTGCAACCTCAATCAAAAGAATTGATTTTCCACCAAAAGAAAAGAATTTTTAAATGAAAAGGTTGAATGTTGACAAAATTGTTGAATTTTGAAGGAAATAATTCAGTTTTGAGCCAAGTAATACACTTTTGAGAATTTTTTTCTTGAGAACCATGATCTTATAGCAAAAGTTATCTGGAATAAAAATTTGCTAGAATGGAAAAAAAATTCACCTGAATTTTTTTTTTACTTTGGAGCAATATTTTAATTTTTGAAAAATGGACCAATTGCAAAATCATTCAAATAATGTATAACTTTCTGGAAAAATTCTCACGTATTCTTTGAGAGATTCTAAGAACTTTTTCTTCTTTTGCACTTTCTCGGAAAGATCATACTTTTTATGAAAAAAATTCATGAATGTCTTCGCAAAAAATTTGTCATTACGAGCCATTTTGAACACACTAAGATAAAAAATTGATTTTGGAACCATGTATTCTGAAAACTTAGGGATTTATTTCAGCGGTTATTGAGATTCCAAGTAGAATGGACACTGAGAACAATTTGGAAAACTCGATTTTATAAAAAAAATTATAAAAAATCGTTTTTTTGGTTTGTTTAAACGATATTTTCCCATAATTAACAACATTTTATCACACTTTCATGGCCACTATCGGAAAGAAGAGATCTTAAGCTTAAAAAATATGTATCTCAATTTTTTATACCTTGAATTGCATGAGTTATAATTGCAGAAAGAGTGGTGTATCCAACGGGGTATTCTCGGCGTTAACGGGTTAATAGGATTTGTGCGTTCGATTGTAACTACAAGTTGCTGTCTATAAGGTTATCTGTTTACTAGTATATGGGAGTTATATTTTGGATCCCCGTTTGAGCATATGATTTCCTTCTAACAATAAACATATAATGCAGAAGTATGTAATTGGATATCAGGTACATATGTAGGTGTGCGTATACAGTATTACAGTAAATACACAGCATCACAATAAATAATTTTCATCTGTAATGAGGGCGAAGAATTAATAATAAATGATTTTATTTTGTAGAACATTTTAGGTTGAACCCTTGCTATGCAAAATACAAATGGTCCAATTTCAAAAACCACTTTTGTCAGTTGGAGAACATTTTATGCGAAGCTATTATTTTGATCCACATGTGGACGCAGGGTCTAATGTACGATTAGTTTCGGAAAAAGTTGATATCTAGTGTATCGTTAGAAAGAGGATGTTCAAATATAAAATGAAGTATTTAAAAAAATATACGTTTTTTTTTTAAACATCGTTAGTGACCCGGTATTGGGCCCGAGTTCTAATGTGAATTACTGCTTGGTTCGCGCTAAAAATTCACGAGAAAGATAAGATAATTCAATTTATATGTAAATATATTACTGTATAGTAACAAATAGGAAATTACTTAATAATTAATTGTAAATAAAAATTAATATTATACAAAACATTTGTGATAAAATTTAAATGTAAAAAATGTTATATTTCCAAATTTTATAAATATTTGTTACCACCTGATCAGCAAACAATTATAAATAATAGTTTTTTCTACTGCCCCTCAGATTAATAATTTGTAAGAAGTGTATGTGATTAAATCTTTAGTTATTTGCTATCGTCTTGAATCGTTCATTTTTAGCTCGTTTCATATTACGAATTTTACAATAAAATTTTGATCACAAGTTCCTAAATTTGTACAAAATGTTTTCCAAATTAGGAAAACTAATGAGAAAATACATTTTTAACAAAATATTTTCATAATTGTGTAAATAAAATTAGACTGCCTACAAATCTAATAAGAATACAAATATTGTGAAATAATAAGGGGTTTTTGTTACTCACGATAAGAAGACCCAACTTAGCCACAATGAGAATCGTCAGAGTTGATAAACTTTATTCATACTTTATTTGTAGATAATAGTACTGCGACTTGCCAAAATTAAAATTAAAATTTTCACTTTTTACTTTTATTTACTCCGATTTTCAATTTTTCATTTAAATTAAACTAAATTAAATTCTGAACTACTCTCGTCTTCGTTTGCTTATTTACAAGATTTTCACTTAAAGTATATTTTTTGCTCAACAGAGTTTTATGCTTTAATAACTGCTCAGGTAAACTATATAATATTTTAAATAAATAGACGCAGACTTAAAAAATATGAACAATTTTATTATTTAACTATTTATTTTTTATACAAAAACAAATTGATAAATAGTGTTATTATTAGTGAAACCAATATATTTTTGCTGAGATAACTTCGTATTAATGTATGAATGACACTTAATCAAAAAAATAATTAAAAATTGAACAGAAACCATTGTTATAAACAGATATTGTAACAAAATATTTATATTAGAGGTTTTTACAGGTTCGGATTGCGTTTGATAGTATGAGTATGAGTAATGCGAAATTTGTGCCCTTCAGCGTAGACATTTTTTGGGTACCAAAACTATTCCATGACGGCTAGTCATATAAGTATTTGAAAAGTAAACAATAACTATTGTTTAAAATTTTTTTGGCGAAATATTCGAATTTTGAGATTTTTCAAATTTGCTTAATCGCCGAAATGGCAGTAGATATTTCTGAATATAATATATATTTTACAATATTTGGTAAAATATTACCATATAAAAATTCTAGTCAAAAATTATGGAAAATAAATGCAAAATTGTGACAGTTGCGCCTAGAATAAAATCGTGTTTTCAATCAAAATAGATTGAGAATGAAGCATAGCACTGCATGCTAATATTCACTACATGAAAAGTTTCTACATACAACTGACTGACTTGGCAGAAATTTTCAAAAGGAAAGAGATTTTTTTTGGAACTGCATTTTTTTAAGTAATTTTTTTTTCTTTGTTATCCGGAATTAATCACTTCCTGAAACAAGCAACATGATACAATGTACAATATGATAAAAAATAAACTCATTATTTTTAATTTCGAACGAGATGAACTTACAAAAAAAGATACAAAACATAATAATTACTATTATATGCTCAGGCGGAAAAATTATACACAGTTTATATACCGTGTAAAGTTCTATATATTCTATGCATTTGGTTTCATACAAAAAATGTATAAAACAAATGAATATTATACATAATACTTCATGCTATATATAAACCATATATAATATTTCCGCCTGGGTACTGTCATCCAAAGTTTGACAGAGAATTTTTTTAAATTGCTAACATGATTTCAAGTTGAAATAACTGTTTTTTCTTAATGTCAGTCAGAATTTGATTTTTCTGAAAACTGTGTAACTGTTTTTAACTAATCTTTTTTAAATTTAATTCTTCCATTCAATAGCTAAAATTTAAATTCTTCATTTTTTCAATTGCCAATTCACTTTACAATTCATACTTAAAGTGGATGCGGATACAAAAACTAAACTCGAATCTTCAACTGTTTGAATAATTTGATTGAAACTGGGGAGCTTTTTGTAAGCGAGCTTTGTTTACTTTGATAGAAAATGAAAATATGAAAAAGGTTCTTTCCTAATAAGAAAAATTATTCTTCTGAATTTACAACACATTTATTTACTCCCTTTATTTAATAAAATAACTATAAAAAACTCTTATAAGCTATTATGCTATTTTTCTAATTTGATACGATTTGTCATATGAGTTATAGGTGATAACGTCACATTTACCTTGATAGAGAAAGATTATTTTTATAAACATTGCCATATAAAAACAAGTAATTTGACGGTTTTTCTTATAGTCGCCCGGAATAAAAGAACCGATTAATTGGAAAATATTTAAATTGTGAAATTTTAAGCCTGCCGATTCAAGCAAATGTCCGGTCTATTAGTTTGTGACATTTTTAAACGATCTCATTAATTTAATCATTTTAATCGGTCACCATATACCCACCAGCGACGCCACAGTGGGAGGAAATGCACATTTTCGTTCAAAAATGTCCAGAGCCTTCAATTTTGGTCTTATTTTTAAAATATTTAAAAAAAATTAAGGTTCATTAATGTAGGAATGATATATAATCGCAAGAATAATTAAAAAGTTTATGATAACCATTGTTATAAGCAATTCTTATTGCAATATATTAAAATTTCAGATTTTTTCAAATTTTAATTTCCTTTAATCGCCAGAACGACTTTAGGTATTTCTTAAAATAATAAATATCGTGATAAAATATTTAAATTTAAGGTTTTATCAAATTTTTATTTTCTTTAATCACTAGAATGGCTACTAATATTCCTGAAAAATGTATCTTTTATAATATTTAGTAAAATATAACAACTTAAATCTTTATAAACAATTTAGATAAAAAAATTCCAAATTTTGTCAATTTCAAGTAGAAAAAATCTTGTTTCTTCAAATGAATAATATAGAAATAGAATTCTTTTCCGTAGCCATGGTATTCAGAGTTATCTTTTGTTTTAATAACTTTCACTTGTTTCAATATTTACTTTCAGAAATATGTGCATTGGACTAAGAGTTTTCTTTTCACAATTGTATTCTCTTCTGCATTACATTTTGTTTATTTTATTTATTTGT
>NC_046657.1:122739862-122743597 GCF_010883055.1 Belonocnema kinseyi | reverse complement strand
TAATTTAAATAATTTTAGGCAATTGTAAAAAATTTGTTGGGTTTGATATTTGTCCAACAAATTGTGTTCCATTAAGACAAAATGTATACATTAAAATTTCTCGAAAAGATCCTATCCGATTTTTTGATGTCTAATTCGAATGGAGGTGTGGAAGATGTGGCGCAGTATTTAAAAAGAGAATTTAATTTAAGCGATAAACAATTGGAAAAGGATAAAAACAAATTAAACCAGGATTTTGTCCCTCATTTTAAAAGGAAATGGCAGAGTTCAGCATTTAGTAAAGCTTGTTTTAACAACAAGTTTACAGGTTCGTTGAACACATATTTTACCGTGGAATTTCTACCTAAAAGTAATGACAAATGCAGAAGGCATAACTCAGGTGACTTTGCAGAATGTTCTACTTCAACAAAACGAAGGAAATTAATGGATATACGTGAAAAATATACTGACCTAGAAATAAGAGAGACTTTTTTACACTCCCTAATCTATGTGATAGGAAGAAAGTATCAGAATTCATTAATTCAATTTCACCTTCTGATGAAAATGAATATATGAATGATTTCCCAATTCCTTACACATCAGAAGAAGCTTTGGCGTTAATAGAGGAAGCTGATTTGTCTAAAATTCAGTATCACATGATCCATATTGAGGCCAAAAACATAAATGCTGACATTTACCCAGCATACGACAATTTGGAAAAAGCTAAATAAGATTGCTATCCAGATTCGATTAAGGTAACGAAAAAGGGGTTTAAAATGGGTTTTAAATGTTTATTAGATCATATGATATCTTGGATTTTGAATAATCATGATATTTTTGTTCCATTTACAGATATAAGGAAACCTCATTACTTGAAGTTAATTGTGATATACGGATGTGATGTTTCTTGAAGCCAAAACACGTACAAGCAAAAGAAACATAATCCAGATATGGTTGATAATAGTATTTTCACGGTTTCAATGGTACCACTGCGACTTCACTTAGAGAATTTTGTAAATTCTGTAGCATGGAAAAATCCTATTCCATCGTCAACATCATATTGCAGGCCAATACTATATGAATTCGCAAAAGAAACCCTAGAAAAACTCAATTAAGTAATATCACCATTTCAAAAAGGAATCGATAAAATGAAGCCCATAATAATAAAGAACGATTCCTGTACTTTTGTGATAAAAACTGATATGATGTTGACGGTGGTCGACCAAAAAGTTTGGCAGGCTGTTTCTGGAACTTTATCATCTAGGACTTGCTACATTTGTCAAGCTACAGCTAAAGAGATAAATAACTTAGATAGAGTCAAAGGCGAAGCTATAGATATCAAGTCATATGCTTATGGATTGTCAATACTACAAGCTAGGATTCACTTTATGGAAAATATTTTACATATAGCCTATCGACTTGATTTTAAGAAATGGCGGGTGGATACGGGTGTATATAAAGATTTGCAAACGAAGGCGAAGACTCTAATTTGCAAAGCTTTTCATCAGAAGGCAGGATTGGTAATAGATGCCGTAAAACAAGGCTCAGGCACATACTATGACGGGAATACCGTAAGAAGGTTTTTTGCAGACCCTGAAATAAGAGCAGAAATTACAGGGATAGACTTGGAGTTAGTGGTAAGATTTGCGTACATTCTGCATAAATTAACAAGTACAGAGCAAACTGACTTGGAAACATTTGAAATATATACTATGGAAACCGCAAAACTGTACGTACGTTTATACTCTTGGTACTACATTCCTGTAACTTTCCATAAGATATTATTGCATGGAGCTGATGTTAGGAAACATTTTCCATTACTAATTGGACAGTTTTCCGAAGAAGCAGGTGAAGCTCGGAATAAAGACTACAGGAATATTCGAGAGTTCAATTCACGCAAGTTTTCTCGTGTTTCTACTAACACTGATTTAGCACACAAACTGTTATTGAGTTCAGATCCATGTATCAATTACGAAAGAAGAAATATTTCAAAATTCTAATATTTATGGAAAAGTACTTGTTTTCTGCATTTATTGCTAATCCTGTTTTCTGTTATGAATCTCTGCAAACTTAGGGGTTTCCCTATCAAGTCCGTGGGTTGTTGTCCAAAGATTTTATATTGAGTGAATCTTAGCATGTAGTGTTATGATTCATTCTCAATCTATTGCGATTGAAACCCTGACTTTTTACATTCTCATCATTTATGATTGAGAAGGTATTAGAATTGTCGGAAATTTGACATCACACTTTTTCAAAAGATCTCCACGTTTCGAGACCCCCTGAATCCGAAAATGAGGTTTTCATAATGGCGTCTATCTTTCTGTCTGGCCGTCCGTCCGTCCGTCCGCAAAACACGATAACTTTCGAAAAAATGAGCGAATCAAATCCATCTTTAGCACTTTTTTTCTAGGTCCTAAAAGAAAGGACGAGTTCGTTAAGCAGCCATTTTTGATAAAAATTCAAAAAGTGAGCGCATTTTGAATATTTTTAAGACCACTTTTTTTCTGAATTTGAAAATTCTATGTACGGATATTTATAGTAATGAAAAGAAAAAACAATTTATCTCTACGACATTTTTTGATAAAAAGAAAATTCTCAGAGTTATAGCGTTTTCAAAATTTTTTTAATCAACCGAAAATCGAAATTTGATGCCGAAAAACGCACGATATGAAAAAAAGTCAAGAAAAAAAAACATTTATTTTTGAAATCCTTACAAGTTTATTATAAACAATTTTTGGATTTTCTTCAAAAATCGAAAATTCCAATTTTGATTGCATAAAAAATAATGGAAAATAAAAAATTCCATTCTGTGGACAAACTATGTAGGATACAAAAAAAGATGAATTAACAAAAATGGTTATCCTAAAAAAGATCTACAATTTCGTTAAGAATAACTTCTGGATAGGACGCGTACTTTTTGTTTTATTCGTGAAAAATAACGTTGAAAAAAGTAAAATAGAAAAAAATGTGTCGAAAAACGACGAAAGTTACGAGAAAAAAATCCAACAAAACCTGTTCACAAATGTCTGTAGGAACTCGAGCGCGCAGCGCAAGTGTCACGATGAGAATGTGTACCTCAAAGCCTACAGAGCTTTGAGAAGCCTAATCTTTGACTATACTTAATTAAGTAGACAATTCAGAATATGAAGACGCATATAAATACTGCTATCTAAAAGAGATCTTTTTGATAAAGTTTTTTTTTAAGCATTCCGAATGCAAAGAATAAATATCCGAGCGCGAAGCGCGAGGTATAATTATGTTCGAGCGCGAAGCGCGAGATTCAATCGTCGCGTGCCCTAGGTTTGTTTATCTTAATTGTTTATAAAGATTTAAGTTGTTATATTTTACTAAATATTATAAAAGATACATTTTTCAGGAATATCAGTAGCCATTCTAGCGTTTAAAGAAAATTAAAATTTGATAAAACCTTTAATGTGAATATTTTATCACGAGAATTATTTATAACAATTGTTATTGTTGACTTTTCTAATATTTTTGTGACTAGCAGGAATTCATCCAATAGGTTGAAACATTTTCAGTGCAAAACAAAAAAATTTCTATGCGAAAGGGCCAAAATTTTGAATTTGTTTATCCAATTTGTTTATAAAAATTTTAATTGTTATATTTTATCATATATTGAATTCGTTCCTGAAGTCGTTTTGACGATTGAAGGAAATTATGATTTGAAAAAGTCTGAAATTTTAATATTTTGCCATAAGAATTGTTTATAACATTTCTTATATATTGTATAATTTA
>NC_046657.1:122729833-122739762 GCF_010883055.1 Belonocnema kinseyi | reverse complement strand
TAATTTTCTTATATATTTATAGTTTATAATTTGAAAGTTTATAAACTTTCACATTATTCTTGTACTTATATATAGTTTCTACGTTAATATGAAGTACTTTTAGTGAACGGAAATTTTTTTTGCCGATAATAGGACTATTTGCTAATTTGTTCATAAAATTTGTTTATAACTAATAAATGGACTAATGAGAAAATTATTTGTTTTGTATGAGTCCCTAAACATTCATTTAAGACAATATAAAGTTAACCTAATCAGTTATTTAAGCGTAAAAAGTTGTTATGTATAAAAATTTCAGTTTTTCCAAACTTCGAGTGAAAAAAATGATTAATAAACAAGTAGAAGAGACAAAAGTTGAGAGCCTCAAGCTCTTCAAAATTTAATAAACTTTAATTTAGAAAATTAAAAATAGGAACAAAATTGAAGGCTCTGGGCATTTTTTAACGAAAAAAGTGCATTTCCTCCCACTGTGGTGACGTAGAAAAAATTCGTTGATTTATATTTAGCGGCTGAGTTTCTCATAGTCCAGACAACTTGACCCAGTGAATGATCAAATTAAAGTAATTCAACGAGATTTGCCTAAATTCGTGACTTCGGTATAGTTGCCGATTTAAATGTTTAAAATTCGCGTGGATCGGCATTCTTAAATTTTTCACTTCAAGTATTTTCCATTGAATCGATTTTTGTTTCCTAGTTAGACTTTTCTTTCTGATAAGTGATCATTTCTAAACTTAAAGCCTTATCAGAAGTAAATAATTTATATTCCAAATAAAGATTTTATAAATACATGTTCGAAGCAGACAGTTTCTTGTAAAAAATAACGATTAAAAAAAAACATCTTTTTGGTTAGATAAACCCGATCAGTCTTGCAAGATTAACGTTTACTGTCCCATACAAAATTCAGAGTTATCGATATTGGAATTTTCATTTAAAAAAAGACAAGAATGACTCTATCTACTCTATCTAAATTTCGACGCATGATCCAAATGGTATCGACGTAACGCATGTTCACCTCCACGCCGAAATGCGAAAGTGAGCTTTACGTCAAAACTGTCGATCATAACCATCAGATACAGGAAGCTGCTACACAAGATCAAGTGTCGGCTGGTGAAGCAATAAAGCATAATCACGTTATTGATGTTCCTGCGCGACTTCATGCTAATTTAATATTACCAGAGCTTCCAGAGCCAGATGGCCTGATTCAACCTAATAACTCTGCAGACGCAGATTTATTAGATGGAAGCTCTAAGAAGGCAGCCAACAAGTAAAAATATTTGTTCTTAATTTTGTCCTAGCTGTCTTCAATATGTCTTCAAGACCATGATGTCTGGTTTCTTCTCATCAGCTAGAGATTGGAGATTGGAGAGATTGGAGAGACACAAAAACAGTTGAAAACCAGTTTCAAATCTTGCTGAAAATCTTTAAACTCTTTCAAATCTTAAAAAATCTTCGCGAATCTTAGAAATTTCCTTGAGAGATCTTATAAAATTCATCTGGTCACAGTTAGAGATTTGGAACCCTAAATCGCTAATTCCAATTTTTAATGAATTTGGGATCATTGGATTTTAATGATTTTATGAGTGAAAAAACCCTGGACCTGCAGGGCCTGCCATTTGTAGATAGGTTGCTACCAAACTGTTGACATCTGCTAAGTTTAAAAATTTCATAACCAATAAGGCTTGTAATTTTGTAGTAGATAATTTTTAAATTGAAAAATCGGAATGTGTTAGTCTGAAAAACTAGAGGAATATACTATTTTCCATAAAAAGATTAAAACTGTGATTCTCTACAAGTATCTAGTGAAGTGTTGAACAGGGGAATAATAAAGAAAAATTTTTAGATTCGCAATTCAAAGAACATAATTATTGCAGTTAAACAAGTTTAATTATACATACAAAATAAATACCATGAAGATAAATAATATGAACATTTTGTAAAATTTAAAGTAGATTTATGATAACCCTCAGAGGCCTCGGGAGCCTTTTGATTTGTCATCGAGTTATAAATCTCTCAGGTTCTATCAAAATTAAATAATCTTGTCTCAAGATACAATTTGTTACTGTAAGTCGCAAATATTCATCTTAAGAATATAGTATAAGAACATAGCATTGTTCCTTCTCACGACCTAGGCAGAATAACTTGCGATTATCTGAGATTAGTTTTCACCCTAGACAAAATTAAGACCAAATATTTTTACCCAGGCAAGGCGATTAATGTCATCTTTAAAGCTCGCAGGCACCTTATAATTAATTCAAAATATCCTCGCCCTATCAGGCACGTGACTTAGTCCGTGGCTGATGATGAAAGGTATAACGATAGGATTTCTTACGTTAACAACTTGGCCCCAATTCTAGCGATCAACAATTGTATAACCATACCATTTTAATTTATTATTTCCATATAGAAACTTTCAGTTCATTCTGCTATGTCATGAAAATTCATAACTTTTTCTTAATTATTTACATATGGATTCCTCATTTTTGATCAGTTGGCTTAGATTCTATTATAATAATAAACTCTAAGGTAGACGAATCAGGGTCGAGAAAAATCAAAGATACAAAAGTGTACATAAGCAGTATTAAATTTATTTGTAAACGGTTAGAAAAGAGTTCATCCTGATTATATATGTTTTGATCCATAAATAACGAGCAGGATGAAAAAGGAAGCAGAAGGTAAATATAAATTCCCTGTAGGTTTCTCTTCGAGTTAGTAGATTTCTCAAGAATGGATAAGTTTTGGATTCCACAGTCGATAAGCAGGTTTATTTGATTTCTGTGTTGATGATGTGTTTGAATAGGCGCAAAGTAACCTCGATCAGATGAAGGCAAAGTTCTAATTCCTTTTTATAAATAGGTAAATCAGTAGTTAGGTGGTTATTCTATCTTAAAATTCAAAAAATGTCTCGCAGAACAATCGCAGATTTTTTCTCCTCCTCGTGCATCTTTTTAGAATGAAATTGAATGATGAATGATTTACATGATTCATTAAATTTGAAAAATAGAAAAAACTAACTCTGTACAAGATTTTCTTTTAATTTGATAAATTAGTGCGTACATAATTACACAAGCCCCCTTATTACCATGTGGCTCCGAAGAATTTTGGTGCCCTAAAACCAAATCCTTCATTCATATGTTTTCTTTATATCAGGTTTTTGAGATGTCCTAACCTAAAAGTGCAAAATTGGCCAAATTTTAGCCATATTTGAGATAATATAAGACGACCAGCAATATTTGTTTACAAAAACTACTACCGTTATCGTGTAGTACTTCCTTTATCTTTCATTTACATGTTTAATAATCTAAAACGGATTTTCTTTTTCTAGGAGATATGACACTTTAACCATTTATGGGTGATTCTCAAAAAGTTGGCCATTTTGTGTCCAAGCTCTGCAATCAATAATAAAGAAGAGATGGGCATTGCAAAAAATTCTTATCATAGGAGCTCAACGTGAAGAAAAACCTCCCTCATTTTTATGAATCTTAATTATTTCCAATTGCAGCTAAAAATAAAAAAACCATTAAAAATGTCCTGTCGGTCGCGTGTCCCTAACACGAGTTTTCTCGGATTTTAGCAACATTAAACTACTATTACCGTAAATTATCTCTCTGCGACCTAAATGATATCATTAGTATGAATAATATAAAAAAATACATTTTTTAACTTCTATCATTGTTTCATCGACTATTACAAATAATTTCAAAGTTGTGCTTCGTTTTCATGTCCTGTCGGTACCACGTACATTTAATTGGTTTTCATATAAGAACAAATATTAAAATCAATGTACATTTGGGTGAGATTTGTTACTCGGATAGTTCTTCAATCAATTTCACCGGTAGAGAATTAAATAGTCAATTTGGCTTTTCAAACAATTAGTTAAACTGTGCTCTCAGACACGCGTACCTTAATTATATGTCATGTTGGTCCTACCTAAAACTCCTCAATTACTTGAGAAATATAAAAAAATAAGGTCAGATTTAGATTCAGCGAGTGAAAAAGCACACACATGAAATATTATTAAATGTTACGTACGCGAGATGTCCTGTCGTTCCCAGTCGCGAGTTTCGAGGTTAGTCGTACTGTCAGTGACGGAACGTGGAGCGCTAGCATTCCTCGGACTTCAAATACACGACGATGTAGTTGATAAGTAATTCTGAATGAAAAATAATCGTTTTGATGCGAGTGTGTAGCAAAAGTGCTAACGCGATTTAAAAAGTTTTTTGACTTACACAACAACGGATGATAAAGGTTATTATTGAGATCAGTTGATGTTTATTTGAATAAGTCTTGGTGCATCCTATTTTTTTCTTAATAATTTCCAGAAAAGCAACAGAAAGTAAATGACTTGGTGGTGCACCATTGTATTTTATTAAATTTGTATTGAATTTTTTATAAATTGACTGAGAACTAATTATTTTGCATGACTTCACTACGTTCAGAATATGTGAGCCAACTCCAACATTGTTATAATTTTTTAATAATAATTTATTAATTTTTTTCGCGGCCACGCTTATTTTCCGTTACCTGATAGTTAGTACTGTAAGATAAACCAAAATTTCAGTTAGTTAGAACAACTTTTTTTTCAGAAACTACACACCCCAAAGTGGCTAACTTTTTGAGATACATCCTTATTCGTTTTCTAAGCCTTTTTTTGACAGTTTTTTATTCTGGAACTGAAATGGTTGATGTGTGATATCTCGCAGAACAAAAATCGATTTGCGATGATTGAAAATGTAAATGAAAGGGAAAAAGAAGTACTAAATGATGGCTGCATCATTTTTATCAAGAAAATTGCTCATCATTTCATCAAATATGGCTAAAAATAGTGATTTTTGCACATTAAGGTTAGGATATTTCAAAAACCCTAACATATACGCAGAATTCTTTTTAAAGATTATTAAAATATTTTCATGGACTCAAATGAACTGGTTAATGGACCTACTAGGTCCGGAGGCAGAGTCGTTTGACTGACAGGTCAATTTGGAATAGGTTTTTATACGACTTACCTTATTGCGTAGCTTTATTGACCCAAGGATGACCTTAGTTTCCTCATAAGTGGCATAGCATTTCGCTGACACGCAGACATGCTTTACAGGTTATTAAATAGTGAAAGATTATAATCTCCAAGAGCACCGATAATCGCGATGACTAGATTTACCGAAAAGTTCTCAGCTGTTCTTGTCGTCTGGTGCTGAAAATTCGATAACGAACATGGTTCGTTTCTCAAAGCAAAGAAGAACTATGTCAGGCCTCGAGTGCGCAACTGAAAAAATTGTCGAGAATATGAAGTTCCAATATTATGTGGTACTTATTATTCTTGACAATTCACTCTAACTTTCTAGGAGAATTGAGCGGTGCGGTATTGAGGCTAATGACGTAAGAGTGGCTTAGATGGTAATAGAGCACTCTTGGTGCCGCATTGTGCCTTTAAGGTCTCCAGTCCATGCAACAGAACGACTGGATCTCAGAATGGCCGGAATAAAGTGCGTGTCACATTTGTTGTGAGTGTTTTTTGGTTTCAAAAGTGTTTACCAGTTGAAGTTATAAGAAACAATAAATTATTAACATAATGATCAGTGTGAGGAACATGATGTAAGTATCAATTTTACGTACATCCTTATAGATTTTTTTTTGGCGTTTTTTATATGAAGTTTTATTTAAGGCTCTAAGATTATGTATAATGCATACACTGGCTCGTATATTTAACAATGTTTCATTTGCGAAAATTGAATAATTTATAATATTCGTCTGGATGTAAAACAGGAAGGGAGAATAAAAAAAGAATTAAAAAAATTTTTAATTACATTTTGTATAGTTCCACATTAAATTATTTGGAATAGATATTTGTAACATGCATACAATTAACAATTTTTACTCAAAATTTATAATAAATTTGCAGATTCACTTAGCATTTATTGTATTTTAAATTCTTTTGTACTTAATTTCGCGCCAATAAGCGCTCCGTTCATTTCCAACGTTGTCAAACACACGTACCGGAATGACCGTAACCCGGAATGACCAGAACACCAATCACAGATCATGTTTGACAAGAAGGAACTTTTTCGTCTTGTCGAAGGTGCTATGCGATTTGTGTTCCCGTCATTCCGGGCTACGGCCATTCCGGTGCATGTGTTTGACAACTTTGGAAATGAACGGAACGCTTATTGGCGCGAAATTATGTACACAAGTATTTAAAATACAATAAATGCCAAGTGTATCTGCAAAATTATTATAAATTTTGAATCCAAATTTTTGAATGTATGCATGTTACAAATATCTATTGAAAATAATTTAATGTGGAACTATACAAAATATAATTAAAAACTGAAAAAATTATTTTTTTATTCTCCCTTCCTGTTTTACATCCAGACAAATATTATAAATTATTCAATGTTCCCAAATGAAAAATTGTTAAATATATGAGCCAGTGTATGCGTTATCCATAATTTTAAAGTGTCAAACAAAACTTTTCATATAAAAAACTAAAAAAAATCTATAAGGCTGTACGAAAAATTGATAATTACATCATATTCCCTTAATTCAACCACACTGCTCATTATGTTAATAATTTATTATTTTTTATAACCTCAACTGGTAAACACTTTAGTTTAGAAAACAAAAGACACTCGCAACAACGGTGACACGGTTTCTGTCATTCTGAGATCCGGAGGTTTTGGTGCATGGACTGGAGGCCTGGATGTGCGTCGTTCCCGCAAGCATTGGAGTAGATATTGGGGATGGAAAACGTTTGATGGATTTGGCTCCCCCTGATATTAAAGTCAAGGCCAAGTAATGCAGGAGCCTCCTCCGCTGTTTTGCATACATATTATACTCTAGCGTCGGAAAATTGTCGGTACAATCAGCGAAAAAGCAGTATTAAAAATCTAAGATATTATAATTCTATTGTAGATTCGGCACGTCACTAGCGAACCTATAATCCAATCGCCTTTTTTATTTTTTGGAACTTATTGTAGATTCGCCAGTGAGGTGCCGTATATAGGCTTAGAATAGCATTGCTAAAAAGCACTGCTAAATTTTAAATATGATTTTTCGTTAAAAAAATAGCACGTCAGTCAAGCCATAATACCGATATTTTCTACCTTTTGAAAAGAATATACTACGTTAGAAGTTTTTAAAGAATGCAAGAATTTATCGAATTTTGTACCTTGAATTCAAATCGTGCAGGACCTCGGAAAATAGTAGAAACATCTGAAATTCATACCTTGCAGTCTTTAAAGTCTTATCTCTAATTTGAAACAATAAAACTTATAAAAATCTGTATGAGTTCTCGAGATGCGACCTAAATCGTCAAGTCTCAAATTTCAAGTTTCAGTCAGCGATTACTACAGTCGACCGCTTGGATATTTTCAAGCGTATCTCGAGAACCCATACAGATTTTGTATGCTTTATCCACTTAAATTAAAGATAAGATTTCGAAAGCTATGCGCTATACATTTGAGATTTTTGCTACAAGTTTCCTCGATCATACCACAAGTTGAAGTTGAGGCACATAAATCGAGAAATTCTTTTTTTTCAAGTTCTCACATGTTAATGTATCTTAAAAATTAAAACTATTTATCTATTAGGGTTCATTCGTCGCGTAATTTTAAATTCTTTTTAATAGTAAAAAAAGTTTCTTGAACCTTTGCGATACGACTATCAAGTTTCAAAATCTGCAGTAATTTATTATAGTACTTTCGCTGATCGTACTGAACATTTTCGACGGTTGTGTATGCAATCGGCTTTCAGCTAACTTCCTAGACGTTTGGGAAAACGCCGGTCGATACTCTCGGGAGTAAGCTCATATTTCGGGAGTAAGTTGTTATATTTGTGCAAAATGGAAAATTCGATTTTTACTCGCTATCCCCCGTGTAGAAATTTCCTCGGTTGGCCCTCATACAACAAGACTACTAGTCGGATCCCGGCCGGGCTACCCCTGACTGGGTTTCATGGACAGGACCCGGGCGGGAGCCGGCCGGGCTACATTTTTCTCAAAACATGTAATCTGGGTCCGGCCGGTTACTGTCCGGGCCAACCCTGGTTATATCCCATGGTCGGGAGCCGGCCGGGAACTGGTCAGGTTAATGTTTTTGTAGAAATTACACATTTTTTAAGAGCCGTGATATTATCAAAGACGTCATTATGGATGCCAGATGAATTATTATTTGAAAATAATAATTTAAAGATTGACTAGATTAGTGAAACTTTCCGGTAATTTAAGGTATTTTATGGTAATATTACATTTTAATTATCAGAAAATATTTAAAAGTATCCAATTTTTTCAACTTGTCCATTTATATCCTTCTTACTTCTTTATGACATACTGAGGCAGACGCTATTGTTCTGAGAAAAATACAGCTATTGCCAAATTTATTCTTATTTAGGCGAAAATCTCGATATCAACGCAAGATAGAGAAAAGTGCCAAATGACTTTTCTTTAGAACTTATTGAGAGGAATAACTTTGCTTGTTTGACTTTTTTCGTATCTTGTTTTGCTTTTGCACAAAATGTGAATAATCATTTTTCAGTAACACAAAAAAAACATGGTCTCCTCTCCAAGGCGTGGGCGCAAGATAAACTCTCATGAAATATATTCGCCATAATAAAACGTACTTAACTAGAAAAAATCAAGAAAAAAAACTCTGGCCTTGTTGATAAAATTTAGTTTCAAGATATTCAGAAGAACCGCCGCCTTTTGTCAGTTTTAAGAATTTTTCAAATTTTGTTGTAAAGTTTAAAAGAGGATGGAAAGAACTACTAGAATTATAAGGAAAAAAAATAATATCTATATCAGTTTCGAAACTTCAGAACTTCAAAGCAAAAATCAGAGAATCTTTTCATAATTTGCATTATGAGTTCTTAAAGTTAGAATACTCATAACTTTGTCAAAAAATTGCTATTAAATCGGGGAAATACGTGTCGTGTAAAAGCCTTTGAAAAACAACATATTTCATTCGCAGCCGCTTCTGTGACTTGAACGTGTTCAGCCTGCATGATTTGAAATGAATTCGGCCATGTAATATTTATATAATATACATACAACGTTGATGAAAATATAGGTTGCAGTTCAAGGTTTAATTACAAAAAACTTTCAAACTCTTTCAAATTGATAAGTTTTGAACTGTGATAATATTTGCAAAATGCTATATTTTTCTATAATAACAAATTTATTGATATGCACATATTTCATCTTTTTTTATCGATCAATATAAGCTATAAAACTTTAAGTAAACCTTTTCATGGTGGCCTGTTTTAAATTGATCGTTGATGATACATCGAGTTCGCATCTAGGTTCTCAGCCCATAAAACTTGCGATAAACCAACAAAGTAACTAGGAATGAATCCTATGAAAAATATGAATTCCACGATTCATTCAAGACAGGCCTCCGTAAGAAGGAACCCTAACTTCTTGTTAAAATAAAACTCTAACTCTGGTGTCGCGAAACAACACTTTCACTCACCAAAGATATTGCAAACCTAAGTTAATGCGGCAAATAATTAGCAAACGTATAAAAAATGCTGTGAACGAAAAAAATTGCAGTGGTTAAAAAAAGACAGGGATAGCATTAGAGCTTTTTAGCCAATGGAATTTATTTGGTTCCTGAAACTTATGATAGGTTTGCTATTAAGGTGCCACATCTATATACGAGTATAAGGGTATAGAGTTCGAAGATAAATTTGCGATTTACTATCATATCATTTTTATAACCTTTATCTAATTACTAGTTACTTGAAAAAAAATAAACTCAATTGTTTAGTCAATCGAGTTTTATACTTGAAACTTTGTTTTAAATTATTAATTCTTTAAATTTTGGCATGTATACGACACAGTATCGTATTACGAGGGTGGATTGATAAGTTTCCGGCCTGACCAAGAGATGGCGCCACTAGGCCTACCTTGAGGTGGCGTTCTATAGTACCATCCTTAGATAGCT
>NC_046657.1:122720067-122729733 GCF_010883055.1 Belonocnema kinseyi | reverse complement strand
GCACAATATTTTGCACCAACATTTGCATATGGAAAAGCTCTGCGCAAGATGGGTGCCGCGTTTGCTAACAGTGGACCAAAACAAGTCATTCGTTGCGATGGCAAAATCAACGATCTGAAGTTTGAATTGATGCCGCACCCTTCCTACTATCCAGACCTAGCCCCGAGTGACTATTTTCTGTTTCCTAACCTCAAAAAATGGCTTGGCGGTAAGAGATTTGCGGACAATGAAGAAGTAATCGAAGCTGTAAATGGGTATTTTGAGGAGCTTGACGAATCATTCTATAGAGATGGCATTACTAGACTAGAACACCGCTATGAGAAATGTATCAGCCTTGGAGGAGATTATGTTGAGAAACAAAAAAAAAATTCTTAAAAACGTTGTTTTCCTTGGTCAGGCCGGAAACTTATCAATCCACCCTCGTATATTAGTCTCCTTTTGCAGTTAGGTCTTTATATTTTAATCCCATGTAATTTATGTAATCTATGTTATCCCTATAATCATGTGTAATCTCATATAATCTTGTGGAATCCCATGTTATTTTCTGTAATCTTGTGTAATCCTATGAAACCTCTTGTAATCTTGTGTAATCTTGTAAACCTGTAATCTAATGTACACGAAAAATCGAAGTGATTAACCCATCGAAAGCTTATAAAATTATGCGTCGAATAAGTCCCAATAGATATGGTGTTCATAATTGAAGCATCTACACGGAGAAACTTTCAGTTATAAAATTTGATGGTATAATATCTATTATTACAATACGACAATAGCAAGCCAGGATACAGAGTCACTATTGCAAGAATTACTATTGTGGATATTAAAGTCTGAAGTTATTATGCCTATTGAAATATAAAATAAATGATTAAATAATTGCACTTGTACCAAAAGAAACTTACTATAATCCCTAAGACAGACTGAGAAGTTTACAAAACACAATATTAAAAACATTCTGTCTATGTTAATTCTACGCATTTCTAATTTTTCCCGTAGAAAATAGGAAAAACTGCCATGGTCGAAAGAGCAAACTAAAAATAAATTCGCGTTCACTTCACGTACTATACATTCTATACATTAAACATACAATTAGATATTTATATTTTATCCTAAGTTGAAAGAGGAAAAATCTTGTTAGAAGATATCAGCCCTGGCGGGAATTGAACACGGGTGTCCGGGGCAGCAGAACGGAGATATTTCCCTGTGATAAAACGAATTATAAGTTTTAGGAATTTTATCATCCTCGTGACTTTCGGCGCGTGTAATGACTTCACTTGGTACTGAATCGCGAAATACTACATTCAATTATTTTTTCTTTCATTTCACCTTCCCATTGAAAATGGTAATTTTTCTTACCTGTTTTGCAACTTATCTTATTTTAAATGTATTTCTTGCTATGGCTGCGGCAATAATACTATTTTCTCGGCTATATCCTTGACTGCCATCGAATATTGGTAAATATCAATATTATAATGCCAAATTTCACGATAAAGAGTTTCTCCGTGTATATGTAACGCAAAGAACTTTTAGATTGATTTATTCTTGATTTAACACCTAGTAAACAATACATTGGTATTTATAAGAAAAAATCATATGTACTTCAACTTCTTTCAGACTCTTTTATCCAGATTGTCTACGATCATGTTCAGGAATCGGATCGATTTCCTCATCAGACTGCCTTACTACACTTACCAGAATTTAAAACCATGAAAATTTGTAAGAAAATTTTCGCACACGGAGAAACGGTTGGTTGTGAAATTTGTTTTTATTATATTTATTTTTATAGGAGTTCGATGCCAATTTACGATATACTTGAGAAAATAGTAGTAATTGCCACAGCGTTGCGAAGAAATACTGTTTTCATATCAATAATAAATATATTTAAAACTTAATAATTATCATTTAGACTTGGTAAAATTATTATTTTCGATAGCAAATTGAAGATGAGAAAAAGTGTTATTGACAAACTAAACAATAAAACCACAGTTGAAATAACTAGCAGCATAAATGAAGTAAGTTACAAAACAGGTTAGAATAAATAGCATTCTCAATAGAAGGGTGCAATGAGAGGAAAATCACCTGAATATAATGTTTTGTGCAAATTCCCGTTTAAAATGGAAAACGCACTGTCGAATAACGTTATATGCACCGAGGTTCATAGTCCAGGCGCGGATTGTCGGAGTCGCCTTAATATGTATTTCTAATGATTCTTATGAAAAATAATATTCTGATTCCAAATCTGCGTGGTAAGTCTTCAACAGGTTGCGCCTTTTCGATATATTAGCAATTAATCTTTTTTTAATTACTCCCAATTACCGTTTTTTTTTTTCATTAAACGCATTTCAATTTGCTCTCTTGCATTTCATTAGTTCAGTACAGGACGAATAAGAACTATATAAATATAGTTGCCTCGTGATTCATGTTTAATACACAGCAGCTTCTAATAAGTAAAAAAGTGGACGAAAATACTTACTGCAATATCTTTCAAAATTCGTGCGTAAGTAGTGATGTTAAAGAAACCTTTTTGAGCACTCCCAAATTTCGGTTCAGTTTTACTAGAAATGTTTATTGTATGCGTGGTTTAATATGAAATTTCTCTAAAATAATGAACTGGTACCCTACCTTAAATTCATTATCTCTTCAGGAACACTTATCGAAAATATTAATGCATAAAGAATACAACTTTCATTTTCATTTCGTCTCTATATCTTGCAATTTTTCAACTTTGTGGAGATCTTTTCAAGCGAAGTCGTGATATAATATTGTGCACACTTATACGCCTCCACGAGTAATTTAAATTTACTCTGACATTAAGGGCATGTGACACAGCTAAATACCTATATTACCGACCTTACTTTATCAGTTCACTGAATGTTTTTTGAACCCAAGAACTTTTTTTGTAAATAAAATATCGAGCTGAAACTTGGAAAAATGTACTAGACTACAATACAGTACGTTTAGGTACTGTATTTTGGTAAGAACTTCACTGAAAATTATTTCATCTTTTTTCTGAATCTCGACATTTTTTGAAAGTTCGAACTTTTTTTATACATAAAATATCGGTCTCAACTTTTGAGGAATGCAAGAGCCGAAAGAAAACCACGTTAAAGTACAAAGCTTAATAATAAAAGATGTAAACAAAATATTTCAACTATCAATTCCTTCGGCATCAGCCGGTAACGTTGTACACGAAAATACGAACTCTGGCGGCCACTATACGAGGCTCTAGAGGGTTCGTATTTTCGTGTACAACGTTACCGGCTGATGCCGATGTAATTGATAGTTGAAATATTTTTTTTACATCTTTTATTATAAAGCTTTGTACTTTAACGTAATTTTCTTTCGGCTCTAGCATTTCTCAAAGTTTGAGATCAATATTTTATGTATAAAAAAAGTTCGAACGTTCAAAGAATGTCGAGGTTCAGAAAAAAGATGAAATAATTTTCAGTGAAGTTCCTACCAAAATGCAGTATCTAACCGTACTTTATTCTACTCTAATACATTTTCCAAAGTTTCAGCTCGATATTTTATATACAAAAAAACTTCTTAGGTTCAAAAAAATATTCAGTGAACTGATAAAGTGAGGTCGGTAGTATAGGTATTTGGTTGTGTCACGTGCCCTTAACCGCAAAAAATAGTTCCTGCAGTTTACAGTTCTCGGGGCTGCGGCTGCTTATCTCGCCCATCGGGTGCAGCAGTTCATGCAGCGTATTGCAGTACAGCGCGTTTCGACGCTGTGTTTATATTCACGAGGGAAACAATTTGAAGATGCTGCGGGAATCTCGACAGCATTTGCGTTCGATAAAGTTCCATCGCCTCGCAGCGTGGTGCGGCCGACAAAACCACGTCGAAATTTCCATTGGAATGCATTTGAGAAGCTATAAATGCTTCGTCTCCCCACGGCACGGTGCAAAAAGAACGTGAACTTCGATATCATGCGCGAAATTTTGATGGAAGTCTACCAGAAGAAGAGTTCCCGGATTGAAAGCTGTATTTTTCTCCCTCGGGAACTGAATCTCCTCATAACAAGTTTTACGATCACAGATGCTTCAAGATTTTTGTGTAGTCGTACCCTTAAAATATCTATGATGACGAAACTTATCAACATAACCGCATATGCTAAGAAAAACGTTTTCTTAATATTTATGAAGCCAAATCTGTTATTTAATAATAAAAATTTAAGTAGATTCAACAAAATATTTTGCTTACTCACGCAGAGAGGTTTTTAATTGCGTACATTTTCAAATATATGTTTTGAAATAATTATTTCGATATGATCAGATCCCAGAAACACGAAAACGCAATTTTTTTTAAACGTTCGTTAAATGTGATAATTTGAAATGGTTCTTTTTTTGTTTTGATATTTGAAAAAAATTAACTTTTATCTGAGAAACATGTTTCGGTACTTGATATATAACATACACTATCAGAATTATTCAATAAACTAAATTAAGTTTTAACTTTTTATTTGATTTCCTTGCGTATCTAGGTTTATTAAAAACTTAACTATAAGGCAAACCAAATCTTTGTGGAGAACCATTTTAAAAGAGGTAGGCATCATGTAAAAAGAAAAAGAAAGACAATTTTGTTATAGAACATTTTTTTGCAACGTATGTCGTTTTTCCATAAATTATATTCTTTTTAATGTTATTTTTAATAATTTAAACCAAAATATGCATCCAGTGTAAAGTGATTCTATTAATATTTACATACCACATATAATTCAGGCAACAAATTTTGTGAAATAAAATTTTATTGTAGGATGTGTCGTTTTTCTAAAAAGTTAATTTTTTTTATTTTGAATAAATTTTTTAAACAAAAATTGATAAAAAATTTGTAGGTCCTTTTCAGTTGAAAAACTGGTCATTATATTTTAGTCCTTCTTTGTCTCCATTTTTCAAAAATTTAATTTTTTAATTTTTAATCTGATTTTTTACGATTAAAGAAAAATCTATTTGCCCCATAAAAAAGTAATTAATAACACATTTATAGATACTTTTTGGTTTACAACATTTGTATATTATAATATATAATATATAATATATAATAATAATATGCGTCCTATCAAAAAATTAGGAATGCAAAATTTAAAGATATTTCTTGGGTGAACAACTTTTGTCAATTTTCTTTCGTACATTGCGTCGATTTTTCAAAAATGGTATTTCTTCATTTTTAATGTTATTTTTCCCGATTAAAATGAAAACTACGCGTCTTATCAAAACATTATTCTGAACAAATTTTTAGCACTTTTATGGTTGAATAACTTTCTTTTAGAAGTTATCTGGTATACAGATGACACCGACAAAAAAAATGACGACGATGACAGACCGACAGAAACCATCGTAAAACCTGTTTTACGATGACCGCATGTTTTAAATTGGAATTTATTGAGTTTTGACCAATTTTCTGTATATAATTCTGTTTGATTATGAAGATTTCTAATTTTAAATATATTAATTGTCAACTTGAAAAAAAATTTGTATACCTTCCGCTCTCTCGCCAAATAAACTTCGAAATCAGATTCAGAGAGAAACTCAAGGGGACATTCACCACCGGCGCAGTACCGCGCCAGTACTGCCGAGCACAGTTCGTTACTGGCGTAGTACTGTTAGAATACTGGCAAGACTACTAACTTTGTACCGGTAAAACTCCTAATGATAACAATTTTCTGTACTGACTTGCAGTATTTTCCCATTACTGGGCTAGTACCTACAGTTGTTACTGGCGCGGTATTCTCTGTTAGTACTAGCTTGACCAATACTGCAAACTCCGCGACGTGCTGACCTGTAGTACTGAGCGAGCACTGAAGTTCATCACGGTGCCTCTACTGCAGATTAGTTTGGGCAGGTACTGGTCAGGCTCAAAGTGATAACGAATATATGTACTAACTTGTAGTACCGAGCCAGTGAATAACATTGGTACTGGCGTGGTACTGGTAAAACCCCTAATGATAACTAAGTTTTATATTAACTCACAATACTGGGTCAGTGTATAATGTTGTTACTGGCGCGGTAAGGCTTGATGCCCCGATAATACTTAACTTCTGTACTGATCTGCAGTACAAGGTCAATACGTACTGACGGTACTGGCCCTCGACTGGTAAAAGCCATGATGATACTCAAGTTCTGTACTGTACTGCAATACTGGGCCACTACATACCGTGGGTATTGGCGTGGTACTAGTCAAATTCCTAATATTGAAAGGTATCAGTGAGGAAAAGATCAGTATAAGCTAAAAGTTAGTGGTGAAAAACAAAACGACTTTTAAAATATAAAAGTGTATATATTAATCAATGCTTTAGGTAGATTATAAAACATTTTGTTTAACAGTAATGAACTTCTGTTCGCAGTTCTAACTTTATCTAAGTTTTTTCAAATTTTCGTCATGAGTTTCTGTTTCGTATTTTTGCAAAACGATTTCTGTAAAAAGAAAACAATTTTAAAATACAATCATGAATATAAAGAAAATATTGTCGAATTACAGGGTGGAAACTAAACTCAAATTCTGAAATTCAAGCTATTAAAACTGAAAAATTTTAAATTGTGAATAATACACCTTTGAAATGCTACAAATTATCATGTTCAATGCGTTTAAATTTCAAATTGCAACCGTTTAAGGTGAGCGCTCATTGAAATACCTGAAAAATTGTATTTGAATTATAACTTTTAGGACAGACTTTCATTAAAACCTGAACCCTTTGAGAGCTTCGAAACAACGTACTGCGACTTTGTAAACTATTAAGGCTTTTAATTTGAAATTATACTAGTTTGGACGATTACACAGACACACAAAAAAAGTGTCCGGATCTGGTAACAAGACACACGTATTCCTATGGATTCTGGGGCGCTGAATTCAAATTCGGTACCAAAAATCACCCATCACGTCATGGTTGAGCCATAACCTGAAAAAATGACGAAAAATCATGCACTGAGGCAAATAAATTTCAAAATAATACCAGTGATGCAAATTTTCACTTAAAAAACATGTCGACAACTGTGAAGCATCAACCCTTGCCTGATATCAACTTATTTAAAATGACTTTACCCAACAGAACCTGACGTCACCTAACCTGAAATAACAGAAATTTATTGAACTACACGTAAAGCTCTGGAAGCATATTTTCCCAGTAGCAAATGTGTGCTACATCTAATGGGTCAACTCGAGCCTAACCCATAAATAAATCTAACCTAGCCTAACCTCACGAAACACAATTAAACTGATTGTATTGTCTCGTTGTGTTTGCGGTACCGTTTGAATCAGCTTGGGCTTAACCTGCAAAGAGGTCAAACCTATCCTAACCTAAAAAAACCTGACCTGACCTAACCTAACCTAACTTAACTTCACGTAACACAATTAAACTCATTATGTTGTCTTGTTGTGTTTGCGGTAGCGTTTCATGCAGCTTCGGCTTAACCTACATAGAGGTTTAACCTATCCTAACCTAAAAAAACTTGACCTAACCTAACCTAGCCAAATGAAATTCAACCACACGTGTAGCTATGTAAGCGTACGGTTCTCAATCTTAAATGTGTGCTATATTTAATAGGTTAACTCGATCATAACGTACAAATGAATCTGACTTAACAGAACCTAACGAAATTAACTTAAGTGTTCCCGTTGTAACACAATAAAATTCATTTCATTGTACTACAGGTGGTTAAAAATTTAGACGCACATTACTCATTTGAAGAAACTTAGAACTACAAGTAGAATTGGCCCCATTTCAATTAACCTGAGAATGTTTGTATCAATTAAAATGTAGAACTGTAACTTAAGCATGCAAATGAATAAGAGTTTTATTCAAAAATTTTTCTCCCTGCTTTTCTTAGACTTAAGGGATATATTTATACTATCTTTCGTGTTTACATTTTATCTTTCTTTTATCGTAATCAAATTGATTTATAGACCTACTTCTGTCTTTTTTCTGCCTGCGATAACGTGTCCTTTTTACTTCGAGGGAACGATGCAAAGGGTTACGCTTACGTTTAAGACCTACATTCGTTTCCCTTTTCAACATCCAGCAAAAATCAGCCATCATGACATCATCAGCAAGAACAGGGTTGCCAGCGTAATCGGTTAGGTTAGGTCAGGTTTTGTTAGGTTAGGATAGGTTAAACCTCTATGTAGGTTAAGCCGAAGCTGAATGAAACGGTACCGCAAACACAACGGGACAACACAATCAGTTTAATTGTGTTTCGTGAGGTTAAGTCAGGTTAGGTTAGGCTAAGCTAGGTTAGATTTATTTCTAGGTTAGGCTCGAGTTGACCCATTCAATGTAGCACACATTTTCTACTGGGAAAATATTCTTCCAGAGCTTTACGTGTAGTTCAATAAATTTCTGTTAATTCAGGTTAGGTGAGGTCAGGTTCTGTTGAGTAAAGTTATGTTAAATAAGTTGATATCAGGCAAGGGTTGATCCTTCACAGTTGTCGACATGTTCAATATCAATAACTACAAACTATTCCATATGTCTAATTCTGAAAATAAAATATGTTTCTTAATTCAAAATACACGTTTCCCATCATGTTTACACTAAATGATTTGATTACTTACTTACCTCAGGGATATTATGTTTCATCGAAACACAGAAACATGTCGATGACGAAAGCTGAAATATTTCTTATAGCTGGTTGAAGCCGGTTGAAGCTGCGCAATTATTTTTGCACTAAAATGCTTCCTCACTTACCTTTTTTTAGCGATATCTGCTTGAAGTAAAGCACGGTAACAAATAAAATACACATGTTAAATTTGAAAAATTTTCGAAGCCGGTCGAAACTGCGATCAAAGCAGTTCTGAGTGCGTTTTCGTCGCTTTCTTCCCTCATTTGTTCTCGTCGAAAACGCAATAATCTGTTTTTTTTTCTATCTGTGCGTTTTACTGTGAAAGACAGAGACAGATTATTGCGTTTGACGCCGAAAGCAGCCGAAATCACGTCTATGTAGAACTAGTGAAAACAGTGAAGAAAGGCAACACACGTGGCGAGGCGTCTTGTCGGTACCAGATCGTGCGCACGTATTGCGTCAGTAGTAGACCCAGTATCAGGTCAACCATTGACTGCACTCTTATGCCGGTTGTTAATCAGCACTTAAAGTTGGTATATGACCAGTTGTACGCCAATAGCTGAAGAAAAGTTGGTGTCAGTATTTCACCAGTAATGGATATTACTTTGAAGCCAGCAGTAGACCAGTATGATGCCAAACGTTGGTCGAACCCCTATGTCAGTGTTGGACCAGTAATGCGTATCAGTAATGCGCCAGTAGTATACCAGTATCACGCTAACCATTGGCGGAACTCCTGTGTCGGTATTTCACAAGTAGTGACGGCCAGTACTGGGTCAGTTGTAAAACAGCATGACGCCAAACGTTGGAGCGATTCTTGCGTCAGTATTCTACCAGTAATGGCAGTCAGTACGGAATTAGTCGTCAACCAGTACTATTCCGATGGTTGGTACAGTATTAACAGCCAGTACTGGTACTTATTCTGTATTACAGTTGGCGCGGTACTGCGCCGGTCGTGAACTCTGGCTAATATCCGACTTTTCTCCCTGGGAACCGTCGACAGTTTGTAATTTCGTTAGCATAATTATGTGGAACTGTGGCTTTCGCAATGAATTAAAGTGTGAAACTTATCCTCTCTGTCGTCAATGTATTTTAAGAGAACTCAATATGC
>NC_046657.1:122710542-122719967 GCF_010883055.1 Belonocnema kinseyi | reverse complement strand
TATCATACACTTTAATACGTTGGCAATTCTTTAAGTCAACTTACTCATAAACTTTAGTACTTCAAATGAATTTCTCATTTCAGATGGACGTTTGTCTTTCTTCCCACAGTAAATCTTGGTGTACCAAAAGTGGATAGGTATTTTATGACACTTTTGTTCTATTAAATCAAAGCATGTTTGAAATACTCTAGAATAGTATATTCGTTATTTAAAATGGTACATTTAATTTCAATGCGCATTGTGTTGTGCAGCGCGGCGTGTTATATCATAATGGATAAAATTTGAATTATGTAACAGGTATAGTGAAAATGAACAAGGGAACTTATGCTCATGATATTGCTTTAATAAAACTGTTATGGGTGGATTTTATTAATGGGCGTGTATAATTAATTATAAATATTACTTATTATTTAAATTTTAATGAATTACTATTTACAGAAATAAAATTTGTTCTCTCCCGTTTTTTAACCACTTTCTGGCACCTGTGTAGAAAAAAGAGAAGAAAAAACGTTCGAAATATATATTTCAAAAACTCAAAACATCAATTTCCGCTATTCAATATAATTACTGCATTGCAGTTGTAAAATATCATAATTGTATTAATTTCGTAAATATTATTATTATTATTCTGTTGTACCTTAGAATGATGACTATTATACAGTATTACAATTGTTTTATTATTAATTTTAATCTGAAAATAAATAAAAATTGGCTGTCTATTTGTATGGAAGAAATGCAGGTATTACAATTTTGTTAGTTAGGGAAAGTCAGTGACATAGCAGAATAAATAGCAGTTTTATTTAATAAGCTAAAACATTTGAAAAAATTGAATGTTTTTGTTTTTAAGAATTCAAAAACTCTTATTCATGTTTTACTGATCTGATAAATCTTTAAATCAAACCTTTTAAATAATAATTTATCTGGCATCCATAATTACCTCTTTGATAATATCACGGCTCTTAAAAAATGTGTAATTTCGACAAGAACATTAACCTGACCAGTGGTCGGTCCGCTCTCGACCATGAGATCTAACCAGGGTTGTTCCAGCCAGTAACCGGCCAGTTCCGGACTAGGTGATTTGATGCAAAATCCTGTTAAATAAAACAAGAATCCAACGACAAAATTTGAACCACAATGAACAAACAAAAAGAAAAAATCCTAATGTAATCTGAAAAAAACAAATAAAATTTTCGGACTCCTTTTTATTTTATTTTTGTCCGAAAATTTTATTTGTTTTTTTTTTCGTATTACAATAGGATTTTTTGTTTTTGTTTGTTCGTGGTGGTCCAAATTTGGTCGTTGGATTCTTGTTTTAATTAACAGAATTTTGCATCAATTTGATTATTGGACATTAAATGGGATTTTTAATGTAGATTTTGGTCTAATTCAAATTTCTTAAATAGGTGATTTGAGAAAACTGTAGCCCAGCCGGCTCCCGACCGGTTCTTGTTCATAAAATCCAGCCAGGGTTTCCTTCTTTGTAATTTGAATAAAATTTATTTTTAAATTGTTATTGTTAATCTGGAATTACAATTATAATTCTCTGCGGAAATTCCTAATAATAACTCAGAATAACAATTCTTTTAGAACATTCCCTATCTCAAATTAAATGTAGAATTACTTGCGGAAATTGCATGCTCAAGTCAAAATTGTAACTCTTTACGAAACTCTATGTTCTTAAGTAAAAATTACAATTATTTACGTGTGTTCCCTGTCCCGCTTGTCTAAATTGTCTTTCTTTAATGAAATTGCTTATCCCAAAATCGTAATTTTGATTAGGAGCAGCGAATTGTGTAAAACAAGTTTAAATTATAATCCGTTACGGAAGTTCTCTATTCCGGATTAAAATCATAATTCTTAATGGAAATTCAAATTTGAAAATTGTAAATTATAATTACATTACACAATTTACTGATGCAACTCAGAATTAGAGTAATAAAATATATGAAACTTCTTTTAAATTGCATATTAGTAATGTAGATGCAGCATACTTTTAAATGCAATCGTATTATTGCTATCGATTAATTAAAGAAATTAGTAATCCTAAAAAAAATCCATTGATTTTTAAATATGTGAAAATATATTTGCCTGAAATTAATTAAAATAATAAAAAGAAGTTTCTTTTAAACCAGTATAAATTTATTGCTATGAATTTACTTTTACGAAAAAAATACTAGACATTTAAAAAAAACTTATTTTCCGTGTCTAACAAAATGGTGACACCTGCAGGTTTTCTCGACAAGTACACAGTTTATTTTAAATGTATTTTTAGGGTATAAATAGTAATAAAAATAATTATATAATATATTGTATAATCATAAGAATCAAGTAATAATAAGATACACATATTTGATATTAATCCTAGAAGACAACAAAATAGGCCAGAAAGTGATTCCAAAAACGAAAGTTTTAAAGATAAATACAACTTCAAATTCTGTAAACAATTAATTTATTAAATTTTCAATATAAAGTGTCTTTTTAAATTAATTATACACTTGCATTAATATATTCCGTTCATAAAAGTTTTATTAAAGAAATATCAATAGCGCAATTTTCCTTTTCCATTTTCACTATACGCGTCACGACATTCAAATTTAACCAACAATGATTAATTACGACGCGCCACGCAACGCCATAAATTGAAATTAACTGTACCAATTTAAATAAATAATATCCCATCTATCCTGTATTTTTCTACAAGCCAAAAAAATGCAGCATCATTTAACTTCTTTAGTTCAAATGGGCTTTGGTTTGATAGGACTATAGTAGAATAGAACACCCACCTCAAAGGTGCTGAAGCTCAATACAATCTATCATTTAATATCATAAACCAATTTCAAAAATTAAACAAATCTATGAGCCCAACTTCACGTTCTTTTCAACAGACAGTCTTGTTTCTTTTTTCGAGCTTTTTCCAGTGATCTCATTAAAAATAATTTCGATATTTACGTGTAACTTTCAAATATAATTTTGATATCAAGTCGGGATCATTTTAATTAAATGAGCATCATTCGGCTGCAAATTACTTTGATTATCGATGTGATACTTTAGGATTTTCTGTGCTTCTTTACGTATGTGGAATATATGGAAAATTCCTTCAAGTTATTGGTTTAGAATTAAGTTGTCTTTTGTCGCTTTTGCATTTAATGTAAAAAAAACTGGATAAGAGCTTATTTTTTTTATCAGGACTTTACTTTTTTCATATTCATAAACTAAACTTTTTACGCCTGAATTTAGTACAATAGTATCTCAGAAGTTGCGAACAAGTTTCTGTTTTTAACATGTATTCCTGTATGTCTGTATGTGCGCCTGTCTGTGAGCACGATAACTTTTGAAAAAATCATTTTATTAGATCGGCCTTTGGTACCCTCTTTTAGTGTCCTAAACTAAAGGTCAAATTTGTTAGCTAGCCATTTTGGATAAGAAGTAAAAACGTGAGCGCATTTTGAATACTTTTAAAGCTACTCATTTCAAAATTTTTAAAATTTTCGTACGGAGTTTATAGTAATCAAAAATTCTAACAATTTACTCTGATTACATTTGTCATAAAACCGAAGATTACCAGAGTTATAGCATTTACAAAATTCCAAGAATCCGATGAAAATGACCATTTCAAGCCAAATAACGCACGATATGGATCACTTTTTGATAGCATGCATAGTTTTCGTTTTAATCTTGAAAAATATCATTAACAGTAAAATAATCTGCCCGCTGCGTGGACAATTAAATTTTTTATGTTTTTAATTCTGTTTTCTATGATTAAAATAAAAAACTGAACTATTAAAACATTATTAACATTAATTTCTGAGCACCGTAAAAAGTTGAAAGAACGTGCGTCTGGCCTCTGTATGCCACGGGCCGTGTAATTTTGATTCACAGGACGCAAGGAAAATGTGCCCACCAAGAGTGGGTGTATTTTCATTTGTCAGGATAAGGAACGGCTCAAATTTTCATCATGTCTTTTATTTCTCATACTCTAGAACCATTGTTATCAAGATAATAAAATAATAATATAACCAATTTTATTTTCTATCTTAATTCTAGATACCCAAAGCTTCAATTTTGAACGATCCCCAAGAAAGTCGGCTTAAAAGAAAAGCTTTCAGCATGGTGTCTTCCCGTTCTTAAATTTCCCTTTCCCTCAAATGACTGCTTGCTTGAAATTTGAAATTTAAATAGGAAGCAGATTTTTATTAAGATTCTGAGTATTTTTTACGTTCTCCAATCTCGTTTTGTGGTAGCCCGTAGTCACGTACGAGCGGCGTGAGGTGCCAACACAAAACGAGATTGAAGAGTTAAGGCTGCTAACCCTAGATTGGAGAGTACAGTATGGAGGTACTGATTTTATGGGACGAACATAAAGCTTCATGCCGTCGCTTCAATACTTTTTTTTACCCGAGATAAAATACGGACATACGCTGGAACTAGATAATTAGGGAGTTTCCTAGGAAACCAAAAAAAATAAAACGCTTCTCCAAAATAGGCTTCTACAGAAGTTTAATATATTTAATGTAAAAGCGTTCTAGGATTAAACATGAAAATTGGTTTAAAATTGGACGCTCTAGCTTAAGTTGTCCACGAAAGTCAAATTTAACTCCACTATGCACTTTGAGGAACAGCATAGAATTTTAATGTCTGCAGGTTGTCTTCAGGAAGTTTAAAGAAGAGAGTTGCTTTGGACGAGAGTAGCTGCAAAATGAGAGGGTACTAACTTCCTCTAAACTGTGCCTTTTTAACTGCCTATCGATTAACTGTTATTGAATGCCTGCCACTTTTAATATGATCCAGCTACTTTTTAAAAATCTTTACTTGCAGCGCGGTGTGTGTGACAGCTATCGAGCTTAGCTGTATAGTTTATGTCACGTCACAACTAGCGTCGATTGATTCCTTATTCAAATATTTAATCAATATACATGTACCTAAAGGGTAAACATCAAGCCCCTAAGGAATACTCATTGTTTATTTGACGCCGTGTATATAGACGCCCGAATTTTTAAATATCGACATATTTGTTAAGAATGGTGAACACTTGGAGAAGCCATTCAATGTGGACATTTTTCGACCCACCAATAACATCTGCGATGCAAAAAATGTCACGAAAAAGTCATTTTCGAATTTACTCTAGTAGATTGTAACACGTAGAGATCCTCTGGGAAAAATTGATACTTTAAAGTTTAATTTACACTCTGTAATTTTTTATTATTTCTTTTGTTTATGGAAATTATAGTTACATTCACTCAAAATAGAAGGGCGGGAAGGAGAATAAATTATCCGAAAAAGCATATTAAATCATCTTGGCCAAGTAAACAGAATTAAAAACAGAATTACATTCGAATATATTAAGAGAGGGACATAAGAACACGACGGGAGATGCAAAATTTAGAGGATAGGTTAATGGACGAGGAGTTAGAAACAAAGTCAAGTTGGTATAGGGAGAAAACTCGAAACAGCACCGTGTGAAAAGGGAGGATGTTTAGAGGGAATAACAAAAAAGTGAATAGAATGAAAATGTAGATTAAAAGAAGGATTGGAGTATTGGATTGAAGTATTAGAGGAACTCGAAAAAGATTCAAGTGAAGGAGAAAGGTAAACATGCTAAGAAGGAATGGTATAATGGAAAAAGAAGTAAGAGTAAGAGAGGAATGAAGTTAAGATAGCATGAATAGCATACCAAAAAATTTGTATTTAGGGGAAATGCTATATTTGGTATGAGGACAGTGAGAGAGGCGGAAAGAGAGACCTTTTAGAGAGGAATACGAGTTAAGCAACACAAAGTTAAAGGAAAAGTGTAATGGAAAGTTTAAGAGAAGTAGAAGTAACAGGAAGATCATAAGAGTAACAGAGCAAAAGATCAAAGTAATTTTTTGGAATGTTGCAGAAATCAAGAATAATGACAGCGATTTTCGAAATTTATAGAAGAATTCGATATCGTTGGGTTGACGGTAAGTCTGATCGAGGAGAAACACTATAAAGGATAAAAAGGAAATTGCGGAGTCGCTTCAGACTGAAATTACAATGGTATACTAATTGAGAGGAAAAGGGTAGAGCAATCTAAGAAATCAGGACTGGAGTCGGGACGAATCAAGATCAAAGGAGGGGGGGGGGGGGGTAATCTAAGAATAGGAAGGAAAGGTAATCCGTGCTTGGATGAAGAGGAGGGGATAAGAGGCTCGAAAGATCAGTAAGGGAAAGCAACTGATACGGAAGGCTGAAGATAGGAGGTGATACTTAATGGAAATATGAAAGAAGTCGGAGAAGAGGAATTCACACATGTCACTAATATGGAGGGTTGTGAGTGTAAGAAAAATGAAAATTAAAGCTAGGTAAAATGTCCTTCACCACTATATATGGTTGTATCGACAAATCACAATAAGGGAGAAGATCAAAAAGAATATTGGAGACCTAATTCAGAAAGAAGGTTGAAAAAAGCAAAGAAAGATTGTAAAAAAGATAAGGTCAGACCATGAGGAGATAGTGTGGAGTGATGTATCGGAAGATTTAGCAGAAAAGATCAAAAACAAAGAAATTTAGGAATAGAATGGAAAAAGGTAGAAATTTAACGAAACTTTGGTGGGAGAACGAATGCAATAAGAAGGAAAAGAAAGCTTAGAAAAAATGATTATTACTTGAGAAAAAGCAAAAGGAAAAGGAAAGATAATATCGCAGCCAAGAAAGAATATAGAGAATTACTTAAACAAAAAGACGAAAAAAAGGTAAAGATGAAAAGGGAATTACACGGAGAAACTTTCAGTTATAAAATTTGATGGTATAATATTTATTTTTACAATAAAACAATAGCAAGCCAGGATATAGAGTCACTATTGCAATAATGACTATTGTGAATATTAAATTCTGAAGTTATTATGTCTACTGAAATACAAAATAAATGATTAAATAATTGCACATATACCAAAAGAAACTTACTACAATCCCTAAGACAGACTGTGAAGTTCACAAAACACAATAGTAAAAACATTCTATGTTCATTCTACGCATTTCTCATTTTTCCCATAGAAAATAGGAAAAACTTCCATGTTCGAAAGAGCAAAATAAAAACAAATTCGCATTGACTTCACGCACTATACATTCTATACACTAAACATAAAATTAGGTATTTATATTTTATTCTAAGCTGAAAGAAAAAAAACCTTGTTGTAAGATATCAGCCCTGGCGGGAATTGAACACGGGTCTCCGGGGCAGTAGAACGGAGATATTTATAATGACGTCATTTGGTGCTGATTCGTGAAACACTACATTCAATTGTTTTTTATTTCATTGCACCTTCCCACTGAAAATGGTAATTTTTCTTACCTGTTTTGCAACTTATGTTATTTTAAAGGGTAGTTATTGCAAGTACGGTTTTATCACTTAATTTGTGAATATCACTTTTTTCAACTTCAATCTGCTATCAAAAATATGAATTTTTCTAACTATAAATGGCAATTATTAGGTTTGTAGTATATTTTTAAATGAAATGGAAAATGTATTTTTTTCTATGCCTGCGCCAAGAACACTATTTTCTTGGCTATATCCTAGATTGCCATCGAACTTTCGTAAATAATAATAATACTATAATGCCAAATTTCACGATCAAGAGTTTCTCCGTGTAGAGGAGGAAATATGTAGCATTAAAATATAAATGTACTATAAGGGCAGAATAGATGGCAGTGAATCGTTAGGAAAGGAAACCAGAAGGAAGTTAAAAGATGTAGTTAAAAGAGTGTAAAGAGATGAAAGATTTCCGGAGGTTAGGAGAGGCTGAAGAAATAAGTAGAGGCAAAAGGGATGCATAATAAAAGAGATTAATAAACGGGGTATTTTTCGAATTATTTAAAACATGGAATATAAAGATTTATAAATGATGGATCGAATAATAAGTTTTTAGGATTCACAAGAATTAATTTTAAATAATCTAAATTATAAAAAGAGACAGGAATGTACCAAACAGTTCAACTTACTGCTAAACAAGTTGTTATAGCTCAGAAAAATCATAATACAGAATTTAAATTTGAAAAATGCTTAAAAAATGTCTCAAATGTCGAAATCCCGGATGAGGTAGCTGAAACCTTTGCATTGTTTAACAAATTTGGTATTCCTCTCAATATAAATAAGTAAACTATCCATAACATGGTTGCTATTATAGAAAATTGTTTAAAAACATGTAGAGCATGAAGATCAGAAACTTAATATCAGAAAAACAGTTACTCAATTAATCTCAAAGCATAATCGAAATAATAACTTCAAGAACTTTGAAAAATCTTTTGACCTTGTTAAACATTTGCAAAAGGTCCATAAAAAGATTTAGTTTTTTTAAATGACGACAAAGGCAACATAACGGTAGCAGCTACTAAAGACAATTTTAATAAAACTGTGGAAACTATGCTCAACATTGATAATTTGTATAAAAATATTAAAACTAGCCTTTTTCTAACACTAGAAGAAAAATTTAATGATATAGCTATTCTATGGGAGAAAAAATATTAATAAATAAACAAACGGCATATAAATTAAAAACACATCATAGTACTTTAGCTACAGCTTACTCACTTCGAAAAGTGCGCAAACCAAACTTGAAATAGAGATTAATTGTGTCCATTATTGGATCTCCTACTTATAACTTAGCTAACTACATTTCTAATGATTTGAAACCGGTGACAGGTTACATAGAATCATTTATTAAAAATAGCTGGGATTGAAAGGAAACTTTAAATAAAATTAAAGTTCCTTCAAAACATTCTATATTTTGATTGGATATTGTTTCGATATTTGATAACGTGCCATCTATAATTAGATTTCATTCAAGAAAAACTAATACAAAATAAGAATCTAACTAAAAGAACGAAAAATGAATGTTAAGTCGCTACTAGAACTGTTTTCAATTATATGGTTCTCTCTTTTAATTGAAAATATCATAAGCAATTGAATATTTGTTCTATTGGTTCACAATTGTCTGCTATAGTTTCAAATTTGGTTTTAGAAGACGTGGAAAGAAGATCTTTGAAAAAATTGAATTTTAAACCTATTTTATATAAAAGGTTTGTGGATGATATTTTAGCTATTATTCCTATTAAAAAAATCGATGATTTCATAAATACTCATAACAGTATTGAAAATTCCATACAGTTTATATTAGAGCTCGAACATCATACTTCAATAAATTACCTTGATTTACAAATTATAATTAAAAGAAATACTCCTAGAGATTTAGGCTGGTTTCCAAGAGGGTAAAAGCACAATAGTTAATGCACCCGCTTCCAGCGAAATCGCGGTAAAATTTCAGCCATAACCACGTCTCACAACCGTGAGATAGGTGGTTACAGTGTGTAAAGGAAACAATACGACGATCCAGCAAAAGCCTCGTGCACCCTAAGAACACGGAGTGACCCAAGGACAACCGCCTTCTGCATTTTTCCCGCAAGTGTTC
>NC_046657.1:122684680-122710442 GCF_010883055.1 Belonocnema kinseyi | reverse complement strand
TTCGCTTTTCGAAGTCAAGAAGAACCATGTCAGGTCTCGAGTGAGCAACAGAAACAATTGTCGAGAATATAAAGTTCCAGTATATGCGGCACTTCCCATTCTGGACAATTGACTCAATTTCCCTAGGAGCATTTACCGGTGGCGCTAATATTTAAAATGTTTTTTTTACATGTTTTTATTTATGATTTAAAAAAAAATTGTAATACAATTACAATTTCAATTCAAAATGAATCATTACAAATTTTTAACAAAAAACAAGAAAGTTTGAAGGTAATTAATTGTTAATAAGATGTCTTTTGAATGATAAATGCGATTTTCAGATCTTCAAAAATAAAAAAAAAACTTTTTTAATTTGTGACAGAATATCATAATCAAAAATGTCGAAATCAAATTTATTTTAAATTTCCTATATAATAATATTTTTTATGTGAATAACCTATATAATTTAAAATTAGAATCATAGTAATCTTTTTTTTATATTTTAAATCAGGCTTTCAATGTTTTTATAAATAAATAAATATGAGCAACAAAGTGGTCATTTTTCTGTGTTGAAATTCTCTAAGTTCCAGAGAGTAACATTAGTTAAAGATACTCCAATAATATATCATAAGCAAGAACAATATAATGTAGGCATTTTTCATAAAATTATTATTGTTGATATTATAAATAAATTTGATAAATAAATGCATTAATGAGGCATTTTTTGACTTTTTCAACATTTCCGTTGTCTTTTTTGTTGTTATATACTCAAATAATGCATTTGTTTATTAAATTTGTTTAAAAAATTAGAAAATTGAACAAAAAATGATTAATTTTTCTGAAATTATTATTAAGTTCCTAATTAAAAAATTGAACTCGAATTTTATGTTAACAATTGCCTGATGAATAATCATCAAATTATGAGTATTATGAGCATTATTAGTAGTTAAATCGTACTTGCATTACCTAGACAAACAAATTATATATAGCTTATATATAGTGTGAAGTTTTATATATGATATTTATTTGTTTGATCAAAGAAATGTATCAAACAAATAAATATTATATATAATACTTTACACTATATAAGCTATATATAATATTTCCTTCTGGGTATATTGAATTAATTCTTATCAGAACCTCGTAAAGTCTCTGAGGCATGAGAATTGAAGAAAATAAAAAGGAGGCTTATATTTCGACTCGGGTTGCCAAATCTAGAAAAGATTTTCTAAATCTGTGCAAAAATCAACTTTGGCTTCCCAAAAATTTACATTGCACGAATATTTACAATGCATATACAAATATATACGAAACATTTTCTGAATACTCAAAAATTATCTACTATCTATTTATGCACTTGATGCAGATTTGGAGAGTAGGATACGTCAAAGGAAATGCACCCAAACATTCCATCGGTAGCCTAGTAGCAAGAAAGGGAGAATGCTTTGGAAATGAACAGGGAACAAGATTGAGGAATTCAAGGAGTTTACTTACCTAGGATTTTTATTCAATAAAAATGGAAATTTAAAGGAGCAGTTCGAAAAGGGTATGAGTTATAGAAGAGAAATTATTCAAATGAGATTAGAAGTGAAGAAAGTTTCAGGCTTGTAATGAGTGTTTTATATGGAGTAGGGATATGGGGTTGGAAAGAATATGAAGACGTGGAAAGGTTGCATGAAAGATAAAGTAGATCGACAGGAATTCGACAGATGGACTCTGTTTTGAAAGCATGCTTGAAGAAACGGGAACATGGATGAAAAGATGGAAATCTAATGAAATAAAGAGAAAGGCATGCGAACGTGTGGGTATGGTCAAAGAAATCGGTCAAGGAAATGAATTGAAGGGGAATAAAAATACAATAAGAATGAATGGAAAAAGATTAAGATGGTTTTAGGCCTGGAATAGAAAATAAGAGAAGCTAAATATTTTAAGAAATATAAATGGATAAGACTACAATAAGAGTTAATGGAAAGAGATTAAGATGTTTTTAAGCCAGGAATAGAAAATAAGAAAGGCTAAATATTTTATGAAACATAAATAGATAAGACTGCAATAAGAGTAATTAGAAAGAAATTAAGATGTTTTCAAGCCAGGAGTAGAAAATAAGAGAAGCTAAATATTTTAAGAAATATAAATGGATAAGACTAAAGGGAATAGCAAAATATTTGCAGGGAGAAGAGGATCGCAAAAAGTACAATGAGAGCGTGAGTTGCCGGAGGTTTCGGGCTTGGCCTCAATGGCCTTCACGGCAAATCGGGAATCTCCCGGATGATCTCCTATCAGCTCTTCTTCTTGCTTGTCGGTTTTTACATTGCCGAACTGTAAATTGCGCAACTCGGCTGACCTTGCAAGTGCAAGTATAGCGTGCTTGGATCACCTCCTCTTCAAATACAATATATCAGGTTACGGTGAAGTGCGGTCCCAGTCTAATCACAAGGGTGATATGTGGTAATGCAAAAAAGTGAACAAGTACTAGAGTAAAGAGGAGAAAAGAAAATGCAGGATATGTGAGAGATGTAGAGAGACTTTAAAACATTAGCTGGAAGATAGCGATAAGATAAACGAAGGAATCATGACAATAGAGAATATTATCCATGAAAAGAGAAAAGTGGATGTATCGGAATGGTTAAAAGAAATAGCAAGAAAGAAGAAGGAAATGCGAGAGGAGAAAGATGAGGGAAGTGGGAGAATAAGATTATAAAAAATAAGAAGAAAAAATGTCAAATTTAGTTCAGGAAAAGAAAGTGGCTAGAAAGCGTAAATATAGAAAGGATAAGATGCAAAAATAGAATTAAGGTAAGCGACGAAAGAGAGGCAAAGCGTTCTTAACAAAAAGTTAAGATAATGCGTACAATGCGATGAGTAAAAAGCGTAATTCGATCAAATAGTCAGTTTAACTTAAATAGCTAGCAGTTTTCCACAATTCATAGGTTTACAAACATTTTTATCACGTGATCACCGAAGACCATGTTTTTTCTATGCTAATGATTTTCTATTTGATGGCTATATGATGAGGAAATCGGTCTAATACCGAAACGTCATGCTGAATTAAACAAAAAATGATCTGCATGAAGTCGAAAAGAAAAGGTTTTTTCTTTAGTAAACCCATGTTTACGTAAATTAAATCATTTTTTTGTCATTTTTATTTTCAAAATACTGTACAGCATTAACGCTTAATTGAAGGGATCTGGTGGCGACTTTATTAGCATAGTGAATGAAGTGGCATTAAAGAAAGCTGTTGGGAGCGAAAGTACACTCGTGAGCTCTTCATTGCAGCATTTGAAGTGACTCATGTATATATCAATTTCTTTTCCCGGGGGTTGGTAAAAGACTTTATTATGTGTGAAACGTTGTGCTCGATTCAGTGCACCAGAAAAAATAGTGTCGTGAGTTTAAAATACCCTCTCGAAAAGTTATACACTGAAGGTTAGGTGCACTGGAATGCTGCAAAGAAATACGAGTGTAAAATAAATTTAAACATATTCAATTTCATAGATACGTTCAACTGTTTAAAATTTCATGAATATTTTGTAATAAATTATTTGAAAAAAGGAAAGTTAGAAATACACCACTAAACTCGACATACAGATCTTAAGAAATACCAAGCCTCATTATAGAAAACCATTAGTATGTTCTGCTGTGTGTTAAAGCTGCGTCCAGTAGACAAGTCCAATTCATGATTTATTAAGTGTTAGCGTTTTTGGCCAGATTTTAAATATTAATTTACCTAAGTGCTTACAGACATCACGATACCTAAAGTTTCGCTACAAGAAGTTTATGTTGACCACTGATTATGAGACTTGGCGAAATTTGCTGCAACGGTTTTATTCTTCTATAGGTCATAGTTACTCAGAAACTGCTATCGAGAAAGAAATTTGATTCGTGAGTATTCGTGAATTAAAGGGATTGGTGTGAGCTGAAATTTATGGTTATCATATAAAAAAAAGTATTTGACAAAATAATACACAACGGTAACAGTTTTTTATGTGTATAAGTGAGTGAATGATTTTGTTTATCTACCAGTTTTATGTACGAGGTTTGTTAAAAAAGGTTATTTTTCACATTTTGCGGGCTACCTACATTCAATTCTCGTTTTTTTTTATTTGTTTATGTTGGAACACATGTCCCCAACATATGTTAACATCATCAGCCATTTTGCATGTTTAGTTTGCCTCTGACAAATATAAAGGTTAGACGTGTCTTGGTGTGATCGGCGATTTTTTGCTATCGAAAAAATGGTTCAAAGAATCTGTATTAAATTTAGTCTAAAAAATAAAATTAAGTGCTCCAATGCACTCGAAATGTTGATTGTGGCATTTGGCGAGTCTACTTCGAGCAAAAAAGTGTTTATAGGTGGTACAAGCTCTTCGCAGAAGACAGAGAAGATGTTAATGACGATGCCCGCCCTGAACTCCCCAGCACGTCAACAAACGGTACAAAAGTTGAAACAGTAAAAAAAATTATCCTAGAGAATCGTCAAATCACTATTAGAGAAGTTGTTAAAGATGTTGGCATATCGGTTGGCTCATGCTATGCAATTTTTACGGATGTTTTGGGCCTGAAACATGTGGCAGCGAAATTTGTTCCGAAATTGCTTAATTCTAAACAAAAGAACCGTCACATGAACATCGCTCAGGAGCTGCTGAATGATGTCAACAACGATCGAGGTTTGTTCAAAAGGGTCATAACAGGTGACGAAACATAGGTGTGTGGTTATGAAGTCGAAACTAAGGGTCAATCGTCTCAGTGGAAACATCCTGAATCCCAAAGACCGAAAAAAGCACGCCAAGTTCGGTCAAATGTTAAGCTTTTGCTCAGCAGATCGTACGGTCAATAAGGAATATTACCTCGAAGTTATGCTCCGTTTACGTAAAGCAATATGAAAAAAATCCCGGATTTGTAGCGAAGCAATTCATGGATTTTGCATCACGATAATGCACTTACTCACACATCGTTGCTTGTTTGCGATTTTTTGGCCAACACCATAATCATGCCTCAGTCACAGTATTCACTAAACATGACCCCTTGCGACTTTTCCTCTTCTCAAAACTGAAAAAACTTATGAAAATCGAACTTTCTCGACGCTTGACGAGATAAAGACTGCATCGCCGGAAGATTTTAAGGCCATATCAGAAAGTGCATGTTAGAAGTGCTTCGAGGATTGGAAAAAGCGCTAGAAGTTTTACATACAATGCGATATTCAAGTGTGATGAAATAACCAGTTTGTTTACGGAAGACAATTATTTCAATAAATAATCTATATATGGCTACTTTGCTAAAAAGCAAATTGTATGGTTTGAAGAAAATCACTCATAAAATTCTATTTTTGTAGTTAACATTTTTTATAACACTATCAGTTCTTGATAGTGTGACAGTAAATTACAGCAATTGCAGTTAAGAAAATAGGTGAGTTATGCAATTATCTCTATCGAAAGTATATTTGTTGAGGGAATACTCAGTTGGATAAAAATCATGTTTGAACTCCCAATTTTCAAACTATATTTGACTGAACTTGTTTACTAGAATAAGTTAATTAGTATTGAAGATTAGGGCGATGCAAAGATGTTAATGGGTTCCCTTCAGTTTCTGAATATGTGCAAAAAACATTTTGAATCGTTAGTTTTACAGAGGGGGAAAGGCAAATTGGCCAAGGGGATTTCATCTAAACGGGATGTAGGACATTCTTACTATTCTTTATCATTTTTTACTTTTCTTAAATACTTCCCACAATTCTTTTGCTATATTTTAAAACTTGTTTGCATAAAAATAAGGGTCAAAGCATTAGCAAGTATAATTTTTTGATTCTGAACAAACAGAATCTCAAACAGAATATCACCAAAATGCAACATTTCTTATATTACGTCGACCTCTGTTATATTTAATTTATGTTATTATTTGTAGTACGTCGATCTGGGATTTCTGTATAAGACGGTGATTAAATATATAATTTTCATCTAAGAATGAGAATACTTATTATCTAAATACTGCAGTGATAATCGGAGGCTTTAAAGGTTTGATTTAAATAAGTCATCAGTTCAGAGAAAATAGAAGAGAATTTTTACATCCACATCATAAAGAGAAGAAATTGGTTTTATGTAAAAAATGACTATGTCGGTTTCTATGTGTTATCGTTTTCGTTCTCGTTGTTGTCGTTTCAGCCTGTAAACACGGTACATTTGCAGGAATTATCCGTTTGGATTGCCCTTTGAATTCTTTAAAATTTCAATCAGTTATAACGTTTTCAAAATTCTTAAGTAGATTCATTACAAACATTAAACATTTCATGTACGACTTTTCGTAGCACTTGTGAACTTGAACAAATTATCCTCATGACTTTTTTGATAAAAAGAAAATTGTCAGAGTTACAGCATTTTCAAAATATAAAAAAAATACCGTAAAAATTATCACAAAAAATGTTTGAATTATCTTAAAAGATAAAAAATTAAAATTTTGATCGTACAAAAAATAATGAAAAATAAAAAATTTCAATTTGCAGTTAAACTATGCAAGATAAAAAAGAGATAAATAATAAATAATCATGCATTTGAAAAAGATCTGCAAATCTGTTTCAAACACCTTTTTGATAAAAAATGTAGTTTTCGTTGATTTTTAAAAAACAAAATTGAAAATGAAGAAATTGAACTTTTTGACAATTGACACAAGATATGAAAAAAATGAATAGAAAAAAATTTCTCTTCCAAAAAAACAGGTAGAAATTGGTTATTAATAAATATCACATAAAAAACTGGGGGGTCAGGAATTGATTTACAGTTATCGACCGATGACTTGAGACGAAAACTTTCTTGCATATCAAGATGCCTGTATATGCTTTGAGATAAATATTGTTTTGTTTATTAAAAATAATATCCAAGTGGGCAAATCGAAAAATAGGTTCTTTAGACATAGGCTTAATTATAATTGAGATCCTTTAGAACCTCAAGTGTGGTACCATTTAAAGCTTATTTATCATTCTGGGTTCCGTTTCAGTAAGTGGGGTTCATTTTTGTTGCAGCTCCTTTGGAGCCAAAAATGGGTTACAATGAAAACCTCAAATTTTTATTTGTTTTGAGGACGCCTAGTTTTGGTTTTAATAGTAAAAAATACAATTATAAATAAAGTGAATTTTCCGACAAACGGCTTAAGTTAAAAAAAAATGAATATACAAAAGTTGTTGAACCAAGAAGATCTACAAGTTTTGTTATAAACAGTTGTTATAATAATAAATTTAAAATAAAAGAATTAACTTTTTGCGAAACTGACTCAAGCTACAATAAAGTTTTATTTAATAACATTTTTTGTCTAAATTATATCTACAAATTTGTGTGAAAACGCTCCAAGTGTGGATGTGTATTTTTTGTTTGAATTGTACAAAATAACATTGAAAGTAAACAAATAATTTTATAAAAAAACGATACAAGTTGCAATAAAATGTTTGATAACAATTTTTCTTTCTACACTGTTCCCTGTTTTATTAATAAAAGCAGCACAATTAAAATATGTATGTTTCAATACCAATAAATATCATGAACTTTAATAACATAACTTTATTGAAAGGTGGGTGGAGACCACTTTACAATAGATATTAAATAATGTCCCTACAGTAGAGAATCCCTTAATATAAACACAAATATAAGTGAAATAATCAATTTTAATATTAATAAATTAACATAAATTAATTTAATTAAAATTAAATTAATAAATTAATCTAATTATTTTACATCCATTAGTATTTTTAATTAGTGATTATCTACTGTATTATCTACTGTAGAACTTATCTTCCTAACCTCTTCAGGGTAGCTAAAAATGAAAATGTATGCAAATAAGGAACAAACATTAAAGTAATCATGAAAAATAAAATTGATAGCTTATTTTGCAATGTGTGAAGAAGCAGCTTCACACCTAGGTGCATAAATAAATGTTATATAAATTTGATATAAAAGTGTTGAAAATCATGCAGAAATTAAAAACAACATAATGTAGAAAAGTTTCCATTTTGGACAAAATCGAGTGCAAAGTACGAGACACGTGATGAGAATGTGTTCGTTAAATCCGAAGGAGCTTCAACATAGAGAATTCATAATCACCAAATTACAGTTAAGCATGCTTTGACCAATAATTTTAAAAGGTTTTTGCGCAAATATGGGAAAAATAGAAATACCGAGCGCATAGTGTGTGGGAAATATACAATCGAGCGCGAAGCTCGAGATAAATATATTATCGTGCGCGATGCGCGAGAACCAACAGTCGCGCTGCCTAGGCGCGCTAAAAAATGCGAGCGTTTCCTGAAGTCTGCACGGTGATATAAATTCTTATTTTTAGTTAGAAGAGAAAAACAAAAAATATATTCTTAGCATTTGAATACTACAAAATTGCAAATACTCCAAAAAATTGTTTTTTTAATTGCATTAAAAGTAGTTTTCTTTTCGTGAGGTTGCGCTTATCAGCAAGATTAGCACATGTTGAGAAAATATGGGCGACCTAAGGAGTGGAATGTCAGTGAATGCATTTGCTAAAGGAAATATGCAAATCCATTACGTCGTAGAGACAATACAGAATATTCCAAATAAATTCTGTTTGTTTACCTACATATAGTGTCACTTGTGAGAATTACACTTTGACGATGATATTACATGCAGAAAAAACATAGATTAATAAAGCAATGGACTTTCATAAATTCATATATTCAATGAACTCTTTTCTGATGATATTTCAGTCTCTCTTAAGATACTCCGATTCCATTAAATACCTTTCATACAAAACTGTCACAATTCAGCTGTGTGCGTTTCTGAATGCAGGATATGTCATCTCACCGTTGCATCTGTGAACTGAATGTGGAATGGTGCTATCAGCATTGTATTATTCCCCGGACAACTTACAACAGTGTTAACGCAACAGCACCCGGGACCTCCCTTAAGTCGTGTAACACATTCGTATACATTCTCCTACACAAATACACACAGTACCATAAACAGTTCGACAAAGACTGTCACACACATTTTCACATATATCCCTGTACGCAGGTTAGCCCCGCGTATATTCCCGCCATTGCATCACTCCATTAAACATTCGCTGCAGTACACTATAAACCACGATATAATCTTGCAATGCGGTAAGCACTGCCAAGTGAAACGAGCGAGGACTGTACCCGTGAGTAGGATGAGACTATGGCAGAAGAGCATTTCTAAAGCAGGTAGCGCAATGGTTACATTAGGGGTCGCGCGCACTGGTGTAAAGCTAGAGAAATATGTATCCGCGGAAACTGAAGTTTATTAGGTTCATGTCGCCAGGTTGCCCCATTTCAGTATGAGTACACCAACGAAGGTTTGAATTTTAGGAGTGGGTTGTCTCTGTCTTGGTTTGCGAGAGCATGCTGGTAACGCCGACTGTTGCATGAGTCGGTAACTCCATTTCCGGTGACGGAAGACTGTATGCTCCCAAATTTTGTAACCCGGGTATAGTACGTTACTCTTGTATATTTTTCTTTGCCTCACATAAACTGTGGGCAAAATTCGTTGAATACAACTTTAATTCCTGTAAAAGTGGTATTGTTTGCATGATACTCTGAAAGAACTATTTTCTTGATATTTGCGCAAACAAATTTTCTGATTCAACACCTTCATCTACATCTGTAACACCTTCAACACCTATTGACAGCTGTATTAGCCGTCAGGTTTTATTTGTCTGTTTTTCTTTTTAAAGCATTTCTTGTACAATTCAATTCAAATAGAAATACATCTTCCCCTCCGTTTTATGGGTCCTGAGGGATCGACCGTAAATTTCTAAACTAATTTAGCTGGGGAAAGCGTCGAGTGTAGTGTTCATAATGGTGGAAAAATACGGGAAAAGTTAGAAAAAGTCGTCACATATGGTGCGGGAAGTGGTGTATACTGTACATTGATCTAAACCCAGTGTGTACGTTTTATAATCCTCACCAATCTGCATCCTCTCTTCCTTAATAATTTTTAATGTTCTTTTTTTACAAACATTTGATTTTTCAATTTCTTTCTGTGTATGCTAAAAATTATATCAAGATTCGCCTTTAAATAAAAAAAAGTATAAAAAGCTTCTGAATATATGAGATATCCTGATCAAACATGGTGCGTATACACTGAAAAAATGTTTTTCTATCAAGTAAATGTTACTTGATTCAAGTCAATCGCAGGTACAAATGGGAACGATAGAATATGAGTGTGTTCTAAATAAATAAATACTTGCTGCCATATTCTTGGAACAAGCGTACATTTTCTTAATCTGAGAAACTGTATTCTTAGATAGAATATCGCATTTTATTTTTCGAAAACTTTATTGTGTTACTTCATATAGATATGTATATTCAAATGCAGAACATAGTTTACTTCCAAGAAATAATTTCTGATACACTTCAAGAATATATTTTCTTAATCTAAGGATATGTTAATATGTTATATGATCTTCATTTTTTAAATTATTAAAATGCGTAATTCGCGCAGACTGTTACTTACACATATAATCGTACGCCTGGACGCTTTGAAGAATCGCACTCGCCGAGGATTGAACCCTACCTAAAATACCCAAACTAGTGGGCTCCTAACCGCACACTCTACCGACTTCAAGGCAGGGTCGTACCAAGTCGTATGGTATGCCTCAGTCAATTTCAAGCTAAAAGTTGTTGAACTCAACTTTAATTTACCATTTTATATTTAGAAAAACTTTAGCACTGAATTTTACTTATTTCAATAAAGGCTCGATACTTTTTTTCTTAAAATATTTTAAAATATTATAAAATATCTAAAAGTAATGAACAATAAGCAAAAATTCTCCATAAAATGTACAGTTTTCAATTTATCCAATCCTTTTATTGTATATAATACTTGCTTAAAATATGTGAAAAAGCGAAGTAAGTTTCACTTATTTAACAATGCATTTTATACTTGTTGTTTTCAAATATATAAAACGCTTAAAAACGACCCAGAGGTAATAAATGTTAAAGAAAAGTTGCACGTACAAAAATGTTTTAATAACATCAATGACAAAAAATAATGTTCTGCTATACGAAAATTTTAATAAACCGCATAGTTTTCAATTTATCGAATTCTTTTCTCATACGTTTTTTATAAAGATTTAAATATGGAATTGCTTTCCTAGAACAACATTTGAAAAGATGCAAAAAATAATTTAACTTCACTTATTTTACAAAGAGCTCAATACTTTTTTCTTTAAAAATTTAATCCGTTTGAAAACTATCTAAAGCATATAAAAAATAAAGAACTTTTGAGTTAAAAAACACTTTAATAACCTCAGTGACAAATAAATATTTTCTGATATTCAAAAACCTTTGTAAAACACACAGTTTTCGATTTATTTAATTATTGTATAATCCTTTTTAACTAAGTTTTTAATTAAAAAATATTATTGAATTCTTTTTTCTTAAATATTTTGCTTTAAAAAAGCATCATATTTTTTTAAATGATCAAGAAAATGTGATAATTGTATTTATAAGCATTTTTTAAAGCTTATAACTTTGTTTTATGCTGCCATGTATTTATTTTTTATTATTTAAAAAATAAAAAAGAATGATGTAAGTATATGGGTGATTGCAAAAATGTTAACCATTTGTATTTCAAGACATTTTCTATAATTAATGAATTCTTTGACTGAAAAACTTAATTTTGCTCATTTTATTCAAAAAAACCTAAATCTATATTCAATTATTTAAAACAGCAAAATTATATGCGCGCTACAGTACTAATCTGTTGCCTAAAACTTATTTAGTTTAAATTAAAATAACACATGATCATTTTGTATTTTCAAAACTATTTTTTTTACTTATAACTTTCATGAATTTTCCCATTTTTGTGATTTTCAAACTGCTATTATCAAACACGAGAATTGTGTGTAAACAAAATACAACTATGTCTTCCATCTCTAATTTAAATTAAATAAGGTCCATATAACCAAATTTTTAACTTTTTAAAAATCAATTTTAATCTAGTCGAATCTAGCAATAAACTTATAATTTTTTTAATAGTTTTATTAGTGATTTTATTTGTATGTCAGCCTAAAGTTAGTAGTTTATCAAAGTTGCAAATTCTTATCTACATTTGCATAAATAATATTGATTATGTGCACCAATGTTTTGAATTTTATAAATATTATTGAATTTCAAAATACAGTGAAATTCTGCAATGGCCCTCCCTTCTATAGCCATACCGAGAATTGACGCCGTGCCACAGGTGGGTATAACAGGAGCTGAGCGAAGGCCCCGGGGTCCGTGGTTGTCACTCAGACGTGCACTGAAATGTGAACAATCAAAAGCGGAACGGGCTATAATGAGTTAATTTCCACCCACCGTCATCCCCAAAATCAGCGCTATAGAAGAGTTTCACTCTGATTGTTAGCGGCGAAGAGAACCAACTTCATACCTTGACAACTTGTCGATTATTATATTTAATAAGATACTTACGTAGTAAGAGGTAAATTAATTTAGACCAATATATTAATTTTCATAGTATGTGTGCGATGTCTATTGTATCAAGTCTACAGTTCTTATGTTGAAAAATCTGATCTGTTTCTATCTTAATAACATAGGTTTCTTCGAAGTAAATCTGAAGTTCGTTTCAAATTAATCATTATTTGAAGGAAAATATTCAAGAATTATTCTAAGAGAAATTATTTCTTCGCTGAGTGTATTCATTTTCTCATCTCAAGAACATGAACATTTTTTCAATTAAAATAGTGGTCAAAATAAGTATATGAATTTAATTGAATCCAGAAACATTTTGTTAGAGTTTCAGTTACTTATCATGAGAATGTAATTATCCTAATTCAGTATTTCATATAATATTCAATAACTTCATGTAAATGAGTATAATGGAACAAATTAACTCAATGATTTTTTGCTCAGAGTAAATATATTCTTGATTCAAATAGTTGTCCTGATTCTATTATTTTCTTGATTCAAGAAAATCGGTCCCTTGTGAAAAAGAAAATACTTGCTTCTTTCAAGTAGAATCAGCCAAGTAAATTAGCCTACTTGATTTAATTCAAATTTGTTTTCAGGGCCTAGAACTTGCTAAAGTTTAAAGATTTCGTCCTTTTGAAAGATTTTAATTATAAATTGAGGAATTGCAATATAATCTAATTTGTGAAAAAAATACACCTTACAAAGAGACACCTGCAGGCGATTATATTATTTCTATGATTGTAAAACTTTGACAATTAAATCTCGTTTTACGATTTTACATATTAATCAGGACGAAATAAATTTGGAAAACATCCTTTGAAAAAAGAATAGTGAAAACGCTGATTTTTTAAATGCAAACCAAGGTACAGTTTCAACGATTTTACTAAATGAATTAAAACTTTTTCTGTATAATGATGTCATTATTTATATGCTAATAGCAGTTTTAATCAATTGGAATTATATTGACTCATAATCAGAAATGTTCATCCTTAAGTCGTTTTATAACGATTTTTAACATGATTGCAATTAAACTGATAATAAATATAGAAAATAAGGTATATGTATGTATGTCGCTTTTTAAGGAAAGAGTGATTCATAAACGTACCACAGAACTGGATGTCGATTCAAATAAAAATTAACCTTTTTTAAAATATACAGACGGATTTCATAAAACCTGAATAATTATATATAATTACACTATTTTACATATTGCCTAGGAAACAAGAAGTGGGTACACGAATTCACTGTAAAACACTGATCCTCAAAAGAATGATAACAAATAATGACAGAATAATATATTTCATAGTAAAAAATGGCATCAGGAACCGGCCTCATACAAAAAAAAAAATTAAATTCCACCAAAAACTTACCTTGTGAAATCAAAATATAAAGCTAAGTATGAATAGTACACATTTGATAAATTATGAAATTTTTTGATCAAAGGAATTAGTTCACTGACGTATCAATTTCCTTTTTTATCAAGCATAGACAAATTATTTAATAAACTAATTGATTTAATAATTCCTTTTATAAAAAAAAAACAATTTAATCTATAAAATTTCTACTATTCGCACTGGGCTTCTTTTATTTAATAATTTTCACTACTTTGAACATAAATAAATAAGATATATTTATTATAAGATATATTATTCTACATACAGTACTCATATAAAACAATAGTTTAAACAGTTTTATAGAAAAGGTAAATTTATCATTTCTGCATAGAAACGAGATTTTGGTAGAAACCTTATGTGAGTAAATTTTTAATAACAATTATAATAATTAATATTTATTTAATCATTCCAGTTTTAAATACAAAGATGAATTTATTTTCGCCCGTGTGAAAAAAACCCCACTGAGTCCTCTTTGGATGAAGGCGATCAACGGGGGCCCGCATAGATGTTCCACGCGTGGATATTCTGCGAGGGTCCCCGACGAGGGCCCAGCTCGGTTGCCCTCATGGATCACAAAAATTTGATAACACTTGTTTGAAATTCGAATTCTCACAAGATGGAAGGCCCACAGAGGCCCCGTAGTGGGCTCGGCTCGATTGCCTTCACGGGTGGTCGATTAAAATTGCTAAGTCCAAAGGATGAATATTTTTTTGAGACCACAAATTTTAAGGTTTCTTGATTTCAGATTTGCAAACAGTGAATTTCTGACAAAAATTCGATATTGCTTATTTGAAATTTGAACTCTCACAATATGAAAATCCAATAGGGGCCCTCGCAGGGGCCCCAGCTCGGTTTCCCTCACGGATCAACGATGAAAATTTCAAAGTCGAAAGGGTGAATATTTTATATCCTAAAAAATGGACATAAAAAATACGTTTAAAAATGTCAAAATTCACGATCAAATTTCTGAGTTCCGTCGTTAAAAATTTTAAATGTTTATAAAAAATTACGTTTCCTGTCATTGTAAAAAGTTGTAAAGTAGTCTACAGCACTCACGACTGTTAGGCTATGGATTTAGGTATAGATATGGAGGTTTGATACCCCGTAGCGTTAAAAACTTTATTTGTAATAAAATGTTTAAAAATGTAATATATGTATTCACTATAAACAGGACTATTAATATTTGCAGTCTTAATACTCGCAATTTCCTATTGAGACAATACTATGTCAGTAGCGATATCCAGAGCTTGCCCACCACTGACAGCCCAGTACAAAATAGTATTATCAACCCAGAGATATGCCAGTACAGGTGCCAGCACTGGCAAAAAAAGCCAAGAGGGCTTCCATGGTAGCAACCATGAGGGATCCATGAGGGAAGCCCATATTGGACCCCTATGGATTAACATGTTGTTGTTATGAGGGACTTCGCCTGGATTGCCCTCGCGGATTCGAGAAAGCTTGAGGGCTATCCTTGAGGGCTCCCGACGGGGTCTACCTTAATTTTTCCACGCGGGCGGACAGTGGGAGTGAAGAAATTGATTTTCGATCTCAAAATAAAGAATATTATTTTCTCTGAAGTTGTTTATAAATATTGTATCTACTATTAGGTCATGCATTTTTAAGGTGATTGTCGACAATAATTAATTAAGAATTAATGATTTTTTAGGTTTAAATGGCCGATCGAGAGATTTACACTTGCTCGTGAATTTTATTCAATGATACTTTTGCAGATCACTACAATTCGTTATTATACTAAAAAAACTATTTAGCTGGAAAAACAGACTGGAATTCACCATTTATATATACAGATATTCTTTACAATAGTAATTGCTAACTCAGGCTAATGTTTCGTTATTAACTATAAATTTTGTGATGAATATTAGGAATTGCAGTTAAAACCCAACTTTCTTCTATGAAAAAATGCTGCAGTAAACAATTGGTTAAGAAAATATATTCATAATAATTAAATTATATATTAATTGAATTATTGATGTTGCATACGAGTACTTGCAATAATCATGGTCCATACGTCTTTCCTTACTTATTTAAAGTTAAAAAATATGCATGCGCATTATTTTTGAGTAGGCGGGAAATTCTGCCGTTGTGAGGATGAAAGCATAACTGTAAAAAATCGAAGAATGAGTTTTTCATATCACTGAATTTTTGAAGAGAGATCTATCGATCTGTCTAAATATTTGTTTAAAATTGATGATATTGTTTAAATTAATTATTGCATCATCCACCTAAAAGGCAATAAATAAAAGTCTCTAAAATTATTTCTGAAAGAAAAGGCAGCAACTGCAAAAGCTCGAGAGTAACTGCACAGTCTGTGAAATAAACCCTTGAATTCGAGTCGAATTTCTGCGAGAGCAGGCTGCATAAATATGAGTAACAGTTATTGCTTTTTTTTTACTCAAACGTAGCTGAATCTTCAGGCACCAATTATGAATAAAATGGCAGCAATTATCAGCAAAACCCACTACAATTGCACTGATTGCCTCTTTACTTAGAAATACTTGGAAATTTCGCTAGCATCTGGATTTTACATAAAAATGCACAATTTTTGTTAATTAATTTTTTTTACAAGTGTGTGAATCACAACGAAATTACTCAACAACTGTGAAAAAAATGTTTAAATATCTATTAAATTAAGCGAAATAGGAGAAACCAGGTTTAAACGTTTTCGCCCATTTTTTTCTTTCGGTGATTCTGCACTTGCTACCTTCTTACTTAGGACGGCAGAAGTAAGCACATGTATATTGTATTTTAGGTAATTTCTTAGGTTCAACACAGCTGTTGGTCATATAGGCGGAATGCATTTTGGCCTAGCGCAAAAACTGTTTAAATTGCACTCATTATTATGTAATCTGGTCTCTAATCTGTTGTTTGTAATCATCATCTATTTGGGAAATGGGAACACAGGATTGGCCCTTTTTCATTGAAATACGTACACATTAGATTCCCTGGAGTCATTTTCACCTAAATGAGGAAAATAAATCGTCACGAGAAGGGTAGCGCCTTTCATTTCCTATTCGAATCACTTTGACCTAAACGCTCTTCATTATGACCCACTAATGTTTTTTTTCCTTCAACTATGGCTCACGTAACCTCGATCTTTCTTCTTCTCCCTTTGGTACGTCCTCCTTATGCATAATTCGGTTTCCCTCGCGCATCAACGGGGTCGTCTTTTTATCACGTCCCTTCCTTCTAGATCTATCTGCTCGCATTTCCGGATGTATTTCTACGATGAATTTTTATTTCTAACAGTCTCCAAAATACAGTGACTTAGAAAATAAAAATCCAGATTACCTTTTTAGTTTTTAATAAAAACCTGTTTTTAAGCTTTGTGGTAGCACTGAGCTTTTTTATTTCAGTAATTCTCAATACATATTTACAATTACGATTACGATTAGGCTCTGATGTTTACGTTCCGGTGAATTTCAATTTAAGCTCATTTTAGAACCAAATCTGTGCTACAATTGACAGCTTGGTCAGTTTGTCTTCTTAAAAAGTAAAAAGAAAAGTTACAAATGAAGTACACATTAATGGAGTTAATTTGTTTTGAAGTACACCGTAAACTTAATTTCCTGTTTATTCAAATAAAAAATTTTTAATTTGAGTGAGTTTTTTTAGCTCTACTGTATCTTGTTCCTAATACTGGATTTTTCGTCATACTCTTTATTTTGTTTTTAATTAAAAAAGTTTAAACTCAATACTGAATTATCCAGTCAATTTCTACAATAATTTATTTTTAATTCTGTTTCTAGAAAACAGGATTAATTGAAACTCTTAAAATCATTATTATGATCTTTTACTCAGCAGTTTTCAATGATGTACGCAATTTCATCAAGACTTCCGGAATTTATAAGTCACTTATGGAAGTTTCTAAAATTCGGCGAGGGTTTTGGCTTTAATAAGTTAATGAAGCGCCACTTCTCCCTGCTGACTTCAAAATAAGGACATAAATTTCACCGAAACACGTACCATCGTGTAACTACTCGTCTGATCGTGACTTTTCGGCAAAAGGATTTACAAAAGGGGAGGTGAAGCAGGTGCGAATATATTAGAACCATAGATTCAAAAAGAAATTGCGATCTTGAATTAAAATTATTTTAGAAACATGTATTTGACTTTAGTGGAAATTGATGAAGGTTTAACCACCAGATACTATGGTATACATCAGAATTCAGAATATCAATTATTAAAAGAATTCAAATTGTATATCATTCCCATAAATGTATATTATTACAATTGATAACATTCATTGACATTAAAACACACGCAGTTTCTTTGTCTCGTTCGAAAAAATGCACATTATTTTTTAAAAAACCTTTGGTAATTAAACATTTTACTGAAACTTTTGCCGTTTTTCTACAAACTGAATTTGCGCATTTCCAATTTTATATTTACGATTTAAAAGTTACACATGCGGTCTACACAGGAGCCTGACTGTTTTTTAACTTCAAAACTAAATCCCTAACCTCAGTGACCGAGACTTTGTCAATTGAATTTTCTACCGAAACTCAACCAGCTGTTATGATGCTCTTGTAGGACATTCAAAATCAACATTTATCTTTTGACTTTTTTTATACCGTGCGTTATTTAGCTTAAAATGTTCATTTTCCTGTTTTTTGAAATTTTGTAAGTGCTATAACTCTGGTCATTTTTGGTTTTGTGAGAAAAGTCATGGGGATAAATGGTTCGTCTTCTTGAATACTACGAATAACGGTACAGAGAATTTTTGAATTTCGAAAAATGTGGTCTCAAAAATGTAATACAATAATTTTTTACAAGTTATCGTGTTCACAGACAGACATACCTGTTTTCCAAATTCAGGGGGTTTCAAAACGTGTATATTTGACAAAAACTGGGGAGGGGGAGTCAAATTTTGCACAATTCTAAAAAATTTTCTGAGGCGAATGTAATAATATCGTATTTTAAAGGAGAAGGAGATTTCCTTTAAAAACGTGTGCGTTATATGTGCTTAATACGTTCAAAGCTTGTCCTTATAAAAAGTCAAAGGTGAAAAAATTTAATTTTTTACATTAAGAACATTGTTTTATGTTTTTAATAGCTGAATGGATATAAATTTGATTAAAAATTTGATATTGCTTATTATTTTAAAATACTGAACACTTCCCTAGGTAGATTTCAAAATCACGAGGAAGCGAGAAAACAGTATTTTTCTCAAAATTTTGTTTTTGTTTAGGGTTTCCAAATTTTTTTAGTTTTGGCCGAAGCTACATGCATGCTACTTTTTCCATTAACTTGTAATACAATTTCATAATAAAATTTAAAATTGCATGCAAAATAAAGTCACGGAAAATTGTAGACATATTTTTGCAGCTTTTTCGTGCATGCCTCTATTTTGAAACATGCTGGCTCGCATGCAAATTTTCTCAAATATAAATAAATTATATAGATTATGTATCATAAAAATAGCATGTAATTGAAAATGACTGCAAATTTGTTCTAAATGTTTACACAATTTCCCAGAAATGTTCCTCATCTAAGCCAACGTGACCCTTTAAGCCCGTTTAGCTACTGCGTACCCCGTGCTCTTAATTATTAGACTTTCCATTTGTTTGAACTACCTTATATTATCAAGGGAGGCAATATAACATCACGAAAAAGTCTACAGTTTTTTACAAATTGTAATGCGATTTTCATTGTAGCGTGAACGCCTGCACGGGCTACAAACCATTTTATCTTTTTTCTTTAAGGGTTAATTATTCACCCTTAAAAAGGGATGGGGTATAAAATGAGGTCCCTTTGAACGCGGTTACCTGCTTACTCTATCCCTTCTACACAACTATATTATTGGCTTTGATAAATTAAAAATTATCAGGCCATGTATAGTTATCACTTTATCGCATTTTAAATCAGAACAGTTCAAGTACAATACTTTACTAGTGTCAAGTTTCGTATGGATTTAAGACTCTCGCTAAGTTTTATAAACAAAATTTATATCAGGGCCAAAATTAGAGGTTATTTATTTTTAAGTTGGCCTATATTTCTATTTCTTCATAAGTTTGTCCCTTGACCACTTTTACTGCTCGAATTTCTGTTTAATTAAAATTGAAATCGAAAAACTAGGTAAGAGATAACTGAACTTCCCAGTGTTTCTTTCACCTATGAAGCAGTTTTGAGATCTGGAAATAAAGAACTCTTCCATACCTTTGATGATTACTAAATCGACGGCTAGTATGGGTACACATTTTAACGGTGAACAATTGTGGATTTAATTTTGAAAAATTCTTGTGTACCGGGAATTCTAAATAGAAGCGTGCTGACAAAAAATGCAAAGCTTTTTTATATAGGTCCGATTCATTGCGTGAATTATTAAAAAAATCAATTTAGAATATCCAAGATGGCGCATTAAAAATATAATAATGGGCTAATTGGCTTCAAACTTAAACTTAAACTACTAGTTTTCCAAATTTAAACTATTAGTTTTTCAAATTTAAAATACTAGATAGCGAAAAAAAATAATTTTTAAATTTTCGCAATACTTGAAACTTTCCTCATACATAAGACCTTTGCACTTGATGACTATTGACAGTGAGTAACTAGTGAGGAAATTATACTGAATAAACCAGTGAAATGCCACTGAGTGTCAGTGACACTTGTGACTGTTTTAACCAGTGAGATTTTACTGGTTCATTTTAAGTGAGTCAAAGAAAAATGTTAAAAGAAAGGAATCTCATGAATGTTATGTTTGTTGAATATATACTGCATACATAATTCTCTACAGCATACTTGAAAATCTGTTTTTCTAAAATGTCTTCAGAGCCTTTAAAATTTGCCACTGCTTCATATATTCAAAGCGTGCTGGAAACTGTGCGATTTTATAGTTTTCAATAGGTACTTTGTCAACTGCAGTTACGAATACTTCAATCAAATTCCATACGTTGATTCAAAACACGTCTTCTCAATCTCATAAATTGAGTCGAAAACGTTTTACGAGTCGAAAAATAAAAACCTCAGAGATTCTTAAGAAATATTCCATAAACTGTGAAGAGCGGATAATGCAAAAGTTTTCCGTACATGGCACATTCTCTGGTTTTCGAAAATCCTCCGAATTTAGAACATTACGATTCTCGCATGCTCGTACGATCCGTGCACTTCACCCGGAAATTCTTCCTTTATTTCCGACGATTTTGGAATTCCTAGCACGCGCCCCAGCCCTTCCTTTATAGGACTGGCGTCGAGGATCCGGGAAAGGGAGGAATTTATTCGCCGAGCGAGTGCGCCACTTATGCAATGGGACGGTTAGAAGAGGCTTTTGCGAGCTTGCAAGCTCGCAGGATGCTCGCAAATAGTGTAGACCAAATCCTACGGTCAATTAGGAACGCTGACTCTGCTAACCATCTGTCTCAAAGTCTTCTTCCGAAAAACTTTATGGCTACAGTTAACTAAAATTTTATTGACCCATGTAATTACTCGTGTTTAAAGACTCGGTAAAGTAATTTAAGTTGCTTCTCTTACCAAAAGAAAATCCTCGCAAAAAATTACAGGCATGGATTTCCCTGCACATAATTTATTTCCTGTACTGTCCAAATCTGAATCAGTAAGAAAGTACCAACTAAATTGTGTCAAGTTGTTTACTAATTACTTTAGAAAAAAACATATAAATATTTACACCAAGTATAAAAAAAAGTTTCCACGTGGAAAAACCGATATAGCTGAGAGACCTATATTTTGTTCCTCAGAACTAGAAGTATAGTTCTTGCATCAACACCAGCGTATGGTCTTCACAACTACACCAGTTTAGGCGTAGCAACTATACTAGTATTCCTAAACGTAAAATTTATCCACGAAGGATACAAGTTCGTTGAAGTGACAATACGTGATATAACAATTCGTGCGAAAGTTATCGTAATAACGAACTGAAAATTTACGCACACGTACACACAGTTCGAGCGGCAATACTGTTTTTTACGTGAATGCGCAATCCCGATTAGATTTCAAATACAGCACCACCAAAGTGAAGGGGTATGAGACATATCAGTACTAAGGTACACTTTTTTCTAAAGATACTTTACAAGTTCAAATAGGGACAAAACTAATAGAAAAATTCCGTTTTATTCTTTACATAGTCCTTTCAATTACTGATAGAATTAATGTCCCAAAATAGTGCTCCTCCTTTTCACAAGGACTCTAAAGATTTCTTTGGTATTTTAATTCTATTTCAGTAGAAAATATTATGGGACGAAAGTCGTGTAAGCACATAGAAATTTTGTAGTACGTTTGTCCCAATAGCATTTCGCCAAATACTGACTATTTTTAAACTTTTTTCCATACGTGGGTTTGGAATTGTATACATTACGTAAACAATAAAGCATACTTTTTTCAGTAGTTTCTTCCAAAAAATAATTTTACATAGTAGAACTGTTTGTGAACATGTTTAAAAATGGATTATTTTGTACAAGTAAAGAAATATTTTTTAAGTGTATAAGTTTCGTATCCGGTGCGGAGCCAACCACAAAAACGTCCATGATTCAATAGACCCTTAGAGAAGTAAAAGAACCCTTCAAACATTTCGCATTTATATAAGATGATCACCAAAGCAAACATTAGACATCGGTTTCAACTTTCAGTTTCTCAAACAGGAATGCATGTAATACGCAATCCTCTATATTGATTATGCTAGAGCCAATATTATAATTACTGTGAATTTTTCACAGACAAAACTGAGTTTTCCATTGGCAACCATTTTTGGTTCCAAAGGCGCTGCAACAAAAATGAACCCCACTTGCTGAAAAGGAACGCAAAACGATAAATGAGCTCGAAATGATATCAAACTTGGGGTTTTAAAGGATCTCGATTGTGATTGAGCCTTTAATAACACAATATTTACCTTAAAGCACACATGTAATCGAACTCTGATGGGCATAACTTAATGAAGATAATTAAATCACAAAATAATAACGCAATTAAAATAGATATAATTACTTGATACATGTCATTTGTAGGTTATGTAGCAAATAGCTTTGGATGTTAATTTCGCTTGTCTACTTGGTCTAAATCAATATTATTAAAATATTGATTAATCTTAAGATTGTGAAAAAATGCTCTTTAGCTCCGCTGGGATATGAATCCAGCAGAGCTAGGGAGTATTTTTACACAATCTTAAGATTAATCAATATTTTAATAATTTTGATTTAGACCAAGTAAACAAACAAAATTAAAATCTAAAACTATTAATTAATTTCCCTGGTCAAAAAAACCTACCTCGATAATAAAGTTATGTAGCAAAGTTGTCAACATACAGGAATATTCATATGCAAGAAACTTTTCGTTTTAAGCCATTGGTCGATAACTGTAAATCGATTCCTAACTTGCCAGCCCTACTTTGCAAGAATTTGGTTTGTGAATGCGTTTTTTCTGTGCTTAGTTTTTCATTTCATTCTTTTCACTCAAAATATAACAAATATCTTTGATATTGCCTTTTACGTGGAAAATCTTTTTTCTTGGAGATATAATTCTTCGTAGAATAGAAAATGTTCAATTAAACTTCGTGGGAAAGATTAAAAAGACACGGGCGTTTATTCGTACTGGAAGACAGCTCCGACAGCACGATAAAATTAATGCTTGATACCTCTTAAACGCTTGATGAAACGAAGGAATTTCTTTACTTTTTTAATTCGCTAGGACGAGGTTGAAAGGACAAGCTTTGTTCCGTCATTCCAATTTTCACCCTCCTCTCAGGGTGAGCTTCAGGCCTGGAGATGAAATGGCCGAGATAGGAAAATTTAATGCATTTTTTTTCTTCTTCTGGTGGAATTATCCCCACAGATCAACTTGTCTGTTTCTCGAATTATCGTGAAGCCAGCCTTTGCGCGAAAGTTAAACTGAAGCTCCCGCTTTGTGACTTACTTTGTGAAAATTACTGTGATTTTCACTATAAATAACTGAAATATTTATGAAATTTTTTGACTTGATTTGGAATTTGGACATCTCAGAAGTAAATTGCGTAAAAATATGATTTTTCAGGAAGTACGTGTTGTCGTGATCCGAGTTTAAATTCTTCCAAGATATATATTGATACATCAATCCTAATTTTATACTTTTATGAAATTATTATGAAAATTTAATTACTTTGATCACTAGAAAAAATACAAAATTTTAAATAATACCTAATATCTGTGTATACTAGGGTTATTAAAAGAAAATTATTTTTGAATCTGAACACGTACTCTAGCCTAAATTGTACCTTTTTAGTCAAAATATAAGAAGTCGGATATGCTATAGAGGTCAATTATTAGAGGTTTGCCTTTTTGGTTGTTTTAATGTTCTTCATACCTTGAAAATGTATGCATTACATTTTTGTAATATAAAATTATCCCGTTTTATATTAGGATAATTGTAAAGAATTAAGTAAAAATTAACAATTTATTTTTAGGTAAACAATCATTTTTTCTTGTGCGGTTCACGTTTTTCTAAAATAAAAAGCTTTTTCAACTAAATTTTGGTCGTATATTGTAAGATTCAAACTATTATTTTCTCTAAAGATGAGCCAATTAAAAAAAATCATTTAACATGATGGTAATATAAAAGAGAATAATCACGTATGTATGTGTATCAATACATATGCATTAAGAAAAGGAAAACGTATTAAATCCGAGAGTGAAAATTGCTACTTAGGTTATAGTGTGCCGATTCAGTTAAAAATTGGAAGCAAAGTCGTAAAGTTCTCATTGAAGTCTGGCAGAAATAATAATTTTTTGTCACATACGATTTCTGCCAATTCAGGAGTAATACAGTTATATCAGAAAAATTTAAGTAAAATCTGAATGATTCAGTGAGATTAGAGAAACAGTAAGTAAAATTGGGGAATTAAAGGGAAAAGAAGAGTATTTAATGGAACACAAGCGAATTATATGTTATCCTATAGAATTTAAAGGTACATAATAAAATGCAAGAAAGTTGGATGCAATGCCAATTACTTTACTGGAGAAAAAGAAAATTTTATGTATAACAATCCAAAGTAATCGAAAAAAACTGCAAGTTGATTTATTGAGGTTTAGATAGCTATATTTTGTATTTATTCTTTGAAAAATTATTGGTATTCGGCAAAATGAACGTAAAGATTATTTTTAATTAATATTCTTATTGAAAAAAGAAACATCGAAAAATGAATTCAAACGAATTAAATAGAATACAGAGAATTGATTCGAATTCAAGAACATTCCATGAATTTCAACATAAACTAATAAAATCTTGTGCGTGGAATACAATGAGACTCAATGCAATTAAATAAAATTTTATAGTATGTAACGAAACAAAACACAATTGAAGCGAATTTAACTGAAATCAAATTTAACTATCATTCTATTTGGTTGAATAATCCGTCGAAATTCGAACCAGCCAACAGATTACGACAGATTTCATTTCGTTGAACAGTATATTACATCACAAGTAGGTTTAGGCACGTCTTTACCACAGAGAGGTCATTGTTCGCAGGATGACTAGTAAAACCATAATAGTAGGTCATGGAGTATAAATGTTATAAAAACTTTATAATAAAGTAGTGTTGCTACTGTGTGAGAAATCATGGCCTCCGGTCATGGTTTTTTCTAATCGTCCTGTGAAGATATGGAAGCGAGCGTCCGAAGGCCCTTTACCGAAATGATGCAACATTGTCCTACGAATTAAATATTTTTTGATAATAATGATGATCACAGACCGAGCATTCTTCTGTTTCGTTTTCTTTATCTGTCCATTCACTCGAAGGCCAGATCATATTTAACCTTATATTTTTCGGGTACTAAATCTGGTTTTGCTTTTTTCACTTCGCCATTTATGTTGAGGGCTAGGATTTTGGTTGTTTTTTTTTATGATTTTGAGTGTAAAATGATTTACAATTATAATTCTTTACGACGCAATTGCTGCTTATCGAAGATTACGTGAATTTTATTGTTGTTTATATGGTTGTAGATAAAAA
>NC_046657.1:122683513-122684580 GCF_010883055.1 Belonocnema kinseyi | reverse complement strand
TTTCCTACCGTAACGCCATCCCTATGCGCTCACAGAATTAGTGCTGATTATTGTTTTTTGATAGTGCAGTGAAATTGAAATATTATTCGTTTATAATATTTTTTAAATGATTGAAAATGCCTAAGAGAAGTACGCTACGTATTCGGAGGCACCGAATACTAACCAGTATACCTCGGAACGTGCGTGAGGAAAATGAAAGTAAGTAATTAAGCTCTGGGGCTAATTGAAACCTAACCTCAAATAAAGTGATCATCAATTAAAGTATATTTTTTTAATCAATACGAATGAAATTATTATAGATGTGAATGTAAGTGATCCGGAAGTGAATACTATCCAACCCGTTCAATTGATGAATTTGGACGAAGCAGAAAATTTGGATCTACTTGAAAATGAATTTCCGGCTGATATCAACACAGTTTTAGGTAAAATCATTTCATCCGTGAAAAGTCAATCATTTTATCAACGTATTCATCATATTGTTTATATTGTTTTGTACTATTTTATGCATTTATATTAATTTTTTATTTATTTAATGTAGATTTAAAATGATAAAATCTGTTATAAAAAATGTTATTTAATAATAGCCAAAATAGGTAATCTCCAAAAATAGTGATCTTATCATAATAGAATATGTGATAAAATCAAAAGTGCATTGCAGATTTTTTTAAATAGTAAATCCATTATCTAAATACATGAAGGACACCTTTACATAAAATGAATTTCAGAATCAAGTAGTAGAATCAAAATACTAATCGATCAAGTGCTCCCAACAAGGGATCTTTACTCAACTGCGCATGCGTTACACTCGACGTCTAATTGGTTGCTATTTGCGCGCAGTTTAAAATGCTAAAATACATTATTCTTTATCATAAATAATGGCGTTTCTACTTTTTAAAATGCCATTAGATAGAAATTCATGAATCTTGATAAAAAAATAAAAATTAATTAAATACATATTTTGTACACAATCTACGAGGGTGGATTGATAAGTTTCCGGCCTGACCAAGAAAAACAACGTTTTTAAGAATTTTTTTTTTTTATTTCTCAACATAATCTCCTCCAAGGCT
>NC_046657.1:122674276-122683413 GCF_010883055.1 Belonocnema kinseyi | reverse complement strand
CTACAAGCTATCTAAGGATGATACTATAGAACGCCACCTCAAGGTAGGCCTAGTGGCGCCATCTCTTGGTCAGGCCGGAAACTTATCAATCCACCCTCGTAAAGGATAATTTTAATTTACAGAATATGTATTTGATTAATTTTTGCTATTATCAAGATTCATTGATATCGATGTAATGGACATTTTTATAAGTCGAAATGTCTTTATTTATAATAAATAATAAAAATAATATTTTTTAGCATCTTAAACTGCGCGCGAATAGTAATTAACCAGATGCCGAGTGCGACGCATGTGTAGTGAAGTAATAAGCTTTCGTTGGGAGCACTGCATAAATATTTATGAAAAAAGTATAATTTTTCCTGTGAATGCTTAACGTAAGTACGTAAAAATCCAATTTTTCTAATTCTGTCACCTTACTTTCTTTCCTGCACTTGGCTATGCACCTGCCGTAAATACTTGTAACAATTAAACCCCTAATATATATCTAATTTTCCGATACTTAACATTTATTTTCTAATCATCTTAATTTTCACCAGGAAAATTCGATGAAAATCCTCAATCAGGTACTGATTCTGATACTGAAAATTATGCAAGGGTAGCTGTTTCAATGCAAGACAAAAATTCCCGGTTTTTTCCAGGTTCGCAAACATTTTTCACGATCAATAAAATTAAAAAATTCGAACTCTAATGCTAAAAATTTTTCCATTTGCAGTAACAAAAAATAATATACCAATTAAAGCATTCAAAATTAAACTCTTACATTTTAAACTTTTGAAATTCAATTGTAAGAGTTTTTTAATTAAAAATGTTGTATTCAATTGCGCAGTAATTTAAACGTAAAAAATGAAAGGCTCTAACATTTTCGATTGAAAAACTTCACATGAAATGCACATAAACTGCAAAAGTTAGAATTAAAAAAAAATAATGAGTTCAAAGAGTCAGATTCAATTCTAAAAATATAAATTCACGTTATCATTTTCAAAAGTGTGAATTAAAGAATCAATGAATTTAAAAAAATTTAAATAATATTGTTCTCAACGAATTTAAGCTAAATAAATTCACGTTATCATTTTCAAAGGTGTATATTAAAAGAATCAGTGAACTTTCAAATTTTTTTAATTATATTATTTTTAACAATTTCAAGCTAAATACGTTAAAAATTTAAAAATTTAATTTTTGTTTAACTTAATACTTCTTAAATTGGAAGTTACATTATTTTTATCCTAAATACTTTAAACATCCTTGTAAGGCTTCAAAATTTTAATTTAATTTAATTTTAAAAGTTAAACTTATTTAAAATTTTTTTTTAGAATTTTTAAATATCTTTTAAAATGAAAAGAGAGTCCCCTATAACATTTAGAAACCCATGGAAAATTAAAGAAAATTCTTAAAATCTTCGACATACTATTTTAACAATCTTGGAAATCTTAAAATCTTTTTGAATATTATTTTTAAATAATATTTCAAACTGTAAAATTATTTTCAATTTTCCTACGAATCGTACCAAGAAGTTTTTATTCGTTTGAAACTTTTAAATTATTTGAAATCATTTCAAGCTTTAAATTAATTTTGAATCTTTTTAAAACATCTAAATGCGTTTTAAAATAATTCAATTTTTTCTATACAATTAATAAGTGTCCAATTGCTATTTGAACAACTAAATTCAACAATTTCACTTACAAATGTAACAAATGTAATTTTTTTTAAATTACGAATGTAATTTAAAAAAAAAAGAACCATCAAAATTGAAACGTTCGAAGTTTAAAAGCTCTTCCAAATTTTAACGATTCAAGGCTTTCTATATTAAACAATTCAGTTTCAAATTGTTAATTTCAAAATATTTGGTTTCAATTAATTATTCCTAAATGAACCGTCAAATATTGCTACATATGAAATATTTGTTCTTTTTTCTTTAATTAAAAAATGTTTAATCGAATGCATAAAAAATTTATTATTTCAAACTGAAACAATATTTTAAATTTAAAGAAAGCCTTTAACTACAAATACATTATTGTGAAGTTATTTTTAATTTAAAAATAGTTTATAAAGTTTTAGGCAGACGTTTGCATTATTTAATAACTAAGATTTCGAATTGAAACAGTTAAATTTTTCCTCGTTAAAATCTGGAAAATTCTGAATCTTGAGCGGATTTCGAATCGTTTTGTAAAGTGAATTATTGTTCCCTTTTAATACCTAAATTACATATTCATTTAAAAAATAATTTATTTATATTTACTGTTAATAAAATACAAATATTTTTTATACAAAATTCTCAACTTCAAACGGTTTTAATTTTTAATTTATTAAATCTTCAAGACTGCATTTTGAAATTCTCTAAATTCAAAATAAAAACCTAAAATGAAAAATTTCTAAAGTAAACGATTTTTAAATTACGCATTGTGAGCTGAATGATGTCATCATCGAAATCGATAACAATTCAATTTATTATTTTAAAAATTTTGAAATCGTACTCAGGCCTATTTGTTTTATAAATATTTACAAAATTTCCGGTAAAAAAATAAAATCAACGTCGTTTCCCGGATTTTCTCTGTTTCAACAAATTCCCAGCCATTTTCCGGTTTTCCCGTCCATAGCCCGCTCCGATTTTGCTTGTTTACGCCTAAGTGCTCGCCTGATTGACAACTGCAGACCTCGCGCAGCCCGCGCAGTTCCTATTACACATTACCTGAGGCGCGGTTATCAATTCTCGGAAGGGCTATAGAAGGGAGGGCTATTGAAGTGTTTCATTGTAATGAAATAATTATTCACACTTATAGCTGAATTATTTAACTTATTATGTATTACTGCTTCGCTAGAATATAAATCTTAAATGAAAATTATTCCATTTTCTTCTTTCAGACATATTTTTCCATGCATTTATCTGATGTATTTAAGTTTTACATATAAATTTTGTGCTTTGCGCAATGTAATAATAATTCGACGAGCTTTTGAATATCAAATAAAGGCAGTAGTAGAACCGGAGTGAGAAAAAGCTGTGCTCTCTTTACATACTAAGTACACAGTTGTCATTCTACGGTGTGCGTCGATTTTTTTAGTTTCCTGCGAAGGAGACAAAGAAACTCGAGAAAAACCTGGAGTGAGGAACATAAAGTGTGTTGCGTTAGCCTTATCTACAAAAAGTTAATGACACTTTACACAGTGTTACTATTGGAAGATTTCAACAAAGGCTCAGTTGGTGCTCTGTATAAAATATAACTTAGTACAAATATATCATTTGCGTTATTTTTTCAATATTGAAAAACAAAAAGTATTGGTTTAAATTACGTTTTGAAGTAGGCTGTGCAAAATTATATCACTTTTTTAACAATATTTGGATCCTTATATATTTAGCTGTACGTTTGTTCTAAATATATCACGTAAAAAAATCTTATTTTCTGCAATGGAATATAAAATTTAGCTTTGTTTTAATGTTGAACCAAAGAATTTTGACACATTTGTACTAATTGGAATTATTTGAATTGATATTAGTACTAAAATTATACATTTATATTATAAATTTAAATTCTTAGAAAAAAATAAAGCAATGAATTCTAGAATTTATTTGATGCCGATTGGGTTACTAAGGGAAAGTAACTTTGAAATTGCAGATTCAGTAAATAAATAAAAATTTAATCTAATGTTTCAGAAAATTCTTTAGAACTTCACAGTAAACGATTAATCAATTTAAACTTGTACAATAGCAAGGAAGCTCGCGCAACATGCATCTCCCAGTTCCCTTCTGTTTATTATTCTTAATATTGAAATAAAGTAAGAACTAAATCACATGCGACCCTAAATATAGCTACGCATATAGATTCAAAAATTAAGAAATTTATTTTAGCAAAACCAATTGCCCAATCAAAAAACTAAGAATATAGTTGGATTCGTATCAGCAATATCTCAAAGGGCTCTTTAAGTAGGCAAGAAAAATAATTTTTTAAACAATTGCATTGTGATAAGCTATTTTATTATGAACAAATCCATCATTCTGCGTACAGATTTGGTTATTTACGTTTGATTGTTGTTGCACTATTGTTTATAAATTGTAAATATTGTAATCATCATAATTATTGTTACAATTGTTTTGGTGATTAAAAAGCTCCTAAAGTTTTGGCTGATATATATCTAACGAGACCCTTAGAATTTTATAGGTCTATTCGTTTTCTTAAAATAAAAGTCCGGGAATTCAAATCTATATGAACATACCTTTTTGGTACGAAATGAGAATGCAGTGGATAAAAACAATGTTTGTGTTAGTGTTTTTACATTATGTACAAATTATTTGTATACCATGGAGTTTAAAGAACGTTTGCCAGTTGCCATTTATTTTTCGTTGTTGTTATATTATTGTATTAAAAATCATAAATATGATTAAAATTATAGTGTTTGCATTTTTTGAGAGATTAGAAATTCCTAGAGATAGGACTGAGACAAATCCAAAGATATCCTTAGTTTTCTCATAGGTCTGATAGTTTCTTTTTAATAAAAGTATAAAATTTTAAATCTATATATTCAGGCTTTTTTGTATGTAGTAAGTCGGACATTTTTAAGAATTAAAATCGTCGAAAATTATTATTAGCCTTGTATTTGCTCAAGTAATAATTTTTTCGCACTGATTAAAACCTCCTAGGGGTATTTTATTCAAGAATATACAGAATATATAATATTTTATTCAAAAATATATATCACAAAATTCAGAACCGGTTACACATTCTGATAAAGAGCCCTATGTGGGGCGCATACACATTTGTCCAGCGCACAATGCACAAGGTTCTCGACCAATCACAGGGCTCCATTTCAATCGCTATGATTCCCGCACTGCATGGTACAGAAGGCGTTGAAAAGTTTCGGAACGTTGAACTTTCATACATTCTGCAGCCTTCGTGTGTAATCTGCAGCCACTTCTAGAAGACGAATTTAAATTTTCTGTTTCATAAGCAAAGACAGACGCAGAAGTTACTTCACATAAAATCACTTACTTTTATAAATATTAGAACAATTTTCCATGAAATATCTCAATTTTTTACAGTTCTTGCGTCAAAAATTCACAACTTAAAAGTCACAAGACGCTGGTCGGCGCCACCTACCTCTAGCCCGCTAAAGTCTAGTACATAGGAAGCAACTATTCAGATCCGTGTGCGTTGAAGCGTGTTCCCTTGTGCGTTGTGCTTTAAGCTTATTCACTGTGCAAATGTGTGCACATCTCGCTTTATTCAGGGACTTGATTATTCACAGTTCCTTCTTTTCTAACACGGATTATTTTTTCATTCATGTACATTTTATTCTATCTCTGCGTCAATGAAATTCCTCATAGTATAGGATATTCCAGGTTATACTATTTATACCTCTAGAGATCCTAAGGACGTTTTACAAATATCGAAGGGATTTCACATAAAAATGATAGAACTTTTGTATAGTATTTCATTTCGTACCAATTCTAGCTATTTCAAATCATTCCAGAATCTGCATCGGAATCAATTCGAAGTAAGTTTTCAATTCTTCTCAAACCTTTTCAATCTGTGTCTTAATCGCACATACAATCTCAATTAATCCAAGGCTTATCCGGATTTAATTTTCATTCCTTCTCAATCCGTATGTCAACACCAAATTCAACCCGAATTAATCCGAACCAATCTTTTAATCCTTCTTAATCCGTACATTTAAGCTTACACTTTTTTGTACAAAAATGTCAACAATCAGTACTCTTCTGACAAATATTTGTTGTTTTAAGTGCAGGCCTTCTGTCAGTAGCCTTATTTGTAGTGTTCCGCTTTCGACGTTCTCTAATATCAACGAAACGAAACGGTACGAGAAAATGTTGTGATTTGCAAAAAAAAAAAAACATAACCTGCCTAGTAATCCTGAATACGGCGCAGCTCCAATATCAACCTGGATTGTGGAACTGGGATAAACGACCTTTGTAGCGCAGACACATCTTCAGTTTCTGTTGCATTTGATTTCCCTTCCAGCCTTCACATCTTGCTTCAAAGAACAAAGTATCGCACAGCATTACAATTCAAATGTGAATCCTGTTTTTCTATCATATCCATTGTAAAATTAAATTTAACAATAAGTATCTTACAATCAATTTTTCAACAAATTATAAATTCTCTAGAATCTCGTAAATATAAGGTCATTGTTATCCTATTATCTTACATTGAATCGAAGTAGTATGTTCGAACTGATAAATATATATTAATTAGTTTATTAATGTTAAACCCATCACTATAAATATATGTACATTAGCATTTAGTAGATTTTAAAAGAAGTTCTGGTATCTCTATAAATTAACTGATTTCCTTTATAGTTCTCCTAATTTCCAGTAAAACCTAGAAATTGTGGAAAAATCCAAATTTTAATTTTACTAACTGCTAGGGAAAATGTACACATATTCAGTAGATTCAGTTGAACTTCTTATCCATAAAATGGATGATTTAAAAGTTAGAAACGCACTTTCAAAATTTTGCTCAAAAGCTGTGCCAAATGGAAATTTTCTGCTTGTTGCAAAGGAATACGTCATGGCAATTCTCGTTGCTCATCTCCATCATTGAGCTAAGACGGATGATGTCATGTCCAAGCACCGATTATAATTATCATATAATAATCCTCTTATCATTTTATACTGCTCTCATTATTCCAATGATTAATTCTGCAAAACCCTCACTGCAGATTGTATATTGCCATATATAATGAATAAATACGTTTCAAACTGGCAATAAGTTCTTCGTGTTTTATGTGGATCAAAATCATTATCCAAATGATAAAATTGTATGAGTATAACTATTCTCGAAAAGAAGTCATAAATAAAAGCACAAAAGACCTGATATTTCTTGATTTTACAATCTGGAAAAATGTAGGAACTGTGGGTTCTTTAAGCTTCGTTTTCGAAACTTGTTTCTTTCACCGAGCACCATTCATTAAACGCTTTGTTTTTTTTTGAAAAATAAATTTTTGGTATTTAGTGTCTGATAGAAAACCCTTATAATTTTGTGTCAGTTGCCGCCTGTCTCTCCGTTTGCCTAAAAAAAAGCATTTCAGCGTGGACCTTGATGTTTTTCTCGTGGTAACAGTCCATCAGTATCATACGTTGCATTCTGCAACTACGTCGATAAATATGATTGTCAAAAAAATTTAATATTTTTTAGCTTTTAATATAGATGCTTATGACTGAATTTGACCCAAATAATAGTCACTTGCGAGTTGTTATTGCCTCGTATGAGAGTTTGGTAAAAATTTGAATTGGGCCTAGTAGCATTGCAAGCGGTGGTGCAGCTTAAATTCTAATAATATCGTTGGGTTGCTCCGTTCCATTATTTTTCTTGTATCTTCGCAAATGACATCGGTAATACCATCCACTGTATTCCTTGCCTTTTTCCGATATTCTTACGTGAACGTCTAGTATAAAGCCACACTGAATCTGTGAAGTGGTCAGTCTAAATCAACGGTCGACGCGCTATTGATCAGGTCAGGGTATTGGGACTAAGGTGACTAATGACCTACTTTCTGGTCAGCTACCTTGGGGCCTGGCCAGACCAACCCATGCAACAAGGGTCTTCCGTTGTAAAATGGAGAAAGTTTCGTGAATTAAACTCTTTCCATTTTTTAACTTTTCAAGACTAGTTATATATAATTTAAATCGGAGAGAAACATACGAATAAAAGATTTCAGACCTTCTTCTTCTGGACCCGTCAACCGTCTTAGTCTTCATTCGGCAGTCTTCATTCTAATATTCTGTCAACTTTCGGTCTCTTGCAGCCGAGTCTAAGTTCCGTCGCGTCGACACTTGTTCACGTTGAACCATTTGAATTATTCCTAAGAAGTACTGTAGAGTCAAGTAAACTCCGGACTCGTGGTAATTAATGTTATGCGTCTTAAAATCCACACAGTAAAATGTATCTTGTCGATAATTCCTAGAAAATTTTCAATTTTGGAATATTTGATATCAGGCTTACCTATGTGCGCCATCAAGAATAGTTATTGTACCTAGCTTTAGGGAACTCTCTTTAATTGTAGACCGCTTACGTTTACTCTCTATCTCCCTTCGGTTATCATCAATCCCCCTGCGGTCTATTCAGTCTTATTATTATTATTATTAATTATTTTTAATGACCGCGCAAAACCTAGATCTGCCTTTTATTTAAATAGGGAAGTGTCGAATTGAGTTTATTAATCAATACAGACGTCATATGTGTATCGAAAAATACTGGGAACAATGAAAAAATCTGCTCCCTGTAGGAATTGAAAATGAGGACAAAGAAAGTTAAGGAGGAAATTTTTTCAATGTAATTGTGCAGTAGGTTTTTTTGCATTCAGTGTTTGTTTTGACCACGATCAAGCACAAGCATTTTTCAATTTGGAAAATTTACAAATTTTGGGTTGCTTGAGTTTCATATTTTTAGATTTATAAGAATTATCCGATATGTGAAAGAAACTAATTTAAGGATATAAAAATATTTGGTGAAGAAGAAAAATTATTTTTCTATAGATTTAAACATCTGTTTACTAGGTAATGATCCGGGCCAGAGAAATAATGAGTTAGCCTCTTCACTCTTAAGGAGGATGGGTAAGTAAGGCACAGTTCTAGAGCTGTTCCCCAAGTGGCACTTCCGGCACTACCGCAGATTTCGCTTGCGTTGGTTCGCATTAAGCGAGAAAACTCTGCTCCCGGCATAAGTGCGATTCAACAGGGAGCTATAGAGCGCAAGCTTAGTATTTACAATGAACCGGAATGTAAATCGCACAAAGGTCGGTTTTAATTTCATAAGCAAATTAGTTTCATCCTTCCAATAAACCCATCGAATCTGTGGATTTATAGAGAACCTAAATTAATCTACACTACTAAAAATAATTCATGGCTGACTTAAAATTGCTTATACTACTTGGGACCAGTTATAGCTAAGCTAAAATGCAGTATACTCATTAAAATTCCTTATGGCTGTTTGAAAATGTTTTATCCATTTGTCTAATGAGTACTATGCATTTTAGGTGTAAAGAGGAAGCAAGTTCAATCAATTAAAATGTAAGTCTAAAAAATCGACTAATAGAAATCTTCCTTCATATGAGCGATTGCAAGGTCCAACTTCTGAGGCTCAATAAATTCATTATAGTTTCTATTTATTATGGATGGATCATAATGG
>NC_046657.1:122671561-122674176 GCF_010883055.1 Belonocnema kinseyi | reverse complement strand
AAAGCCTTATGGCAGACTGGAAGTTGACTATGCTACTTGATATGACTTAAAACTAACTTAGTATAAATGATAAATGTACGACATTTAGATGCTTCCTTTTGTTTTAAGAATGCTAATTATATCCTGAAGAGAATAGTTGAGTTCTGTTTTTAAAAGAGTTTTCGACTTTTCTTCAAGTAAACAAATGTAGCGGGGAAAATAATCGTTTAATTCGAAAATTTAGCTTCCTTAAAATAATAACAATTTTTTGCAGTTCCTTGTATTAAATTAAGAGACAGTATCTGACGATGGTTTATCATCATAAAATAAACAAACAGAGGTGTTATTAAAAATGAATTTGTTAAAAGTGGATTTTATAAATTGTCTTTATTTTGACGTTTTCATGTTATAATTCAGTAATTTGTATCAAACAAATATTATGCTGAAGAAATTCATTATTATTATCAATTTTATAAAAAGAATCAAAAATAATAATTTGTGTCATTTCATTATAGTTTAAAAACCAGAAGCAATTAGCCAAGCAATTTCATGATAATTCTAAATTCATTTTATAAGCAAATGCAAAATTTGGGGTTTTAGAAAAGCCCTGTATATACGACGCTCGATAAATAGAGCAAAACAATAAGATCTGAACATTAATATTTCATATATTAAACGATTATGTTTAAACCCTACAAATTTTGGGTTGAAAAGCAATTTCCAATGTCTATTTTTCTTGAAACTAAAATTGGGGCTAATTTAGCACTTCGCCATCACTATTTGTAGTTTGAGATCGCCAGTAAGTATCGATTTGGGTGTTTAATCGCAGTTCTATTGAAATGCACGACTTGCCATTTATCACTGCATCTCCAATCAGACCATCGATTTGTTTTGTCCAGAGCGAGATATATTTAAAGCTACCACATCGTGGACGAAGCAACAAATCCCGGATAAGCGATTTGTGCTAGCTGCACTGTAGTTAAGTGCTTTGGTGAATGAGATACGTAATGATGGTTCTTCCAGTGGATCTTATGGACATCTTTAACGCTTTGGTATCCCCTGCCCAATAAAGTAAATCTCATTCCACGATAAGCCATATCTATACAGCGTGGGACTGGAGACTGATATGTACGTAAGCTGAGTATCCTATAAACTTAACTAGTATGTCCGCTCGCAGGGTACTGGCTACCATAACGAGTGAAGTGCTTGAGCGTATTCACGAGAGGCCAAGAAAAGTGATTATTCAAGTTAGAACATAGATTTCACGAATGCAATTATTGCTACAAATATTTTTGAAAGTGGGAACAATATAAGAGTAGCAATCCAGTCGTGCAGAAAGAGCAGCTACTCATGATTGGCCACATTTTTGGCCCTCTGCGGTACCTTGTACATTTGTAAGTGAGCATGGTAAAAACTATTTTGTGCAAAAAAGGAAAATACGTGTAGCCCATAGCGGAGGCCGATTCAAAGTTTCAAAAACAGGTATAAACACAATATATCGATATTTATAAGGAAAAAACCTTATTTCTTCTGATCATTCCAATAAAATTTCGGAATCTGACCAATTTCCTCATCGGATTATCTATTCTAGAGTATAAACTATTAGAATGATATTACACGTAGAAAGATGTAAATCATTATAATAAGAATGATAAGAATAGTGAATTATGCTGCCACTTTACATTCCGCATAATTTCAAAACATTTAATGCAAAAAATAGTTTGTAAGAAGACTTTCATGTTTCTTCGGAACTAACTATAGAAACAGAAGTACACCCAACTCTTGCTTTCAGTCAAGTGTCAGGTGTTGCCTTCAAATGTCTTTGAACTGATGTCAGGAGGACAGAAACGTAAACAGTGAGGGCCGCCTGACACGTTTCCAATTGGAATATTTATATAATGTCGTAACCGCTCTCGCCGTACTCCTCTGAGAAACTGCGCTAGTCAGAAGTTCTAGGAAGGCTCAGAACGGCGTGACTGAAAGCGAGAGTTTGGTGTATATAAAAAATGATTATTCATTTGTATCGAGTGCTCATACGTAAAATAATAATGATGGATCTTTAACTTACGAAATATTATTCAGAATTGGATTAACAACACAAAATAACTTACGAAGTGATAATTAATTAAAAATAATCAATAATAATTATTATTATGTGACAAAATAAAATTTGAGGAGGACGGAGTGTTCATCTTTCGTCGTTACATTGAAAGATGTGTTGATCTGAGACCATAATGCTGTGCTGCAGGTGTACAAAGTTCATGGGCATAAGTCCATGCAGTTCTACATATTAAATTGGGTACAATTGAAAAATAATTATATAAGTAAAATCGCATTCGATGGTAGCCGAATGAAAAAACTAAAATATGTAATCAGACCCGAGAAAGGAATGGACTTAGGGGCAGGGGAGGCAGAAAATGTATGGTATGTATGGAGTATGCCATACATAGGAAAATTCTATGTATGGAACTCCATATATGGGAGTCGTTTCAGTATGTCTATTAATTAACAATTTCATTTCTCGAAATAAAAAGCGAAGTGCAGTTTTCGCAATATTATGAATAAAAGACGCTTTTTTCTCCGAATAAACATTTTTTCCGTAAACTGTCGAGAATTTCATTTTATCCCCCCCCCCC
>NC_046657.1:122644274-122671551 GCF_010883055.1 Belonocnema kinseyi | reverse complement strand
CCCCCCCCCCCCATTCCGCTGGTCATCAGAACTTCATACATGGGGCGAAACTGTTCCACCACTCCTGTTTAGGTAAAAATAAAAGTAGGCTGCTTTAAAGAATAAGCCATTTGAATTCAATAGAATATGTACAAAAAAGTTCTAAAGCTTTTTATTGTAATATTCAGCACAAAATTCAGCATAACTAAACAAAACTTTTGTCAGTATATAATGTGTAACTAATTTTTTAAATAGACAAAACTTATTTTTGGTATGACAACAAAAAAAGTATACCTATATTATATGAACATTGTTTAGAGCACAAAAATTTAGTAGCCGTCATTAGTTTTCTAAAAGGTACGTAATTGATTTTAAAAACAATCTTTTGTCGTGCATAGTTTTTTCTAACATAGTGAGTCTAATTATTATATAAGGAGAAACTGATGAGATGAAAAATCTTTTAAACTGCTACACATTTCTAATATATTGTGAGGCAGGAAGACACCCCTGTGACTGGTCACAGAAATAATGTTGATCAAACCTCTACCGCTTTCTAACACTCCTTAATGGGGGGTAGATACTCCTACGATTGGCCACAGAAAAAATTCTGGCCAAACTCTTACCACTTTCCAACATGTTGTGGGGACAGAAAGACTGTGACTGGTTACATAAATAATGTTGCTCAAACCTCTATCCCTGCATTTTTCTGATTCTTCATCTATGATTAGTCACAGAAATAAATTCCTGAAACGTTATTACTTTTTTGCTATTATTCAGAAAAATTCCAATCCCGTGTACTAGGTTTTTGAGAAATGCGCGTAAATTTGTTGTAAATCTTCGTACCTCAAGCACATTGAAACTTTTTTTACGAAAGATGTAAGCATTTCACTTTAGAAAGCCTGTTTTCCGCCGATAATATAGCACTTCTTTAAACCAGTACGTCCTTACAGTATATCTGCGATTCGCGCTTTGAAATAAATATTCAAACTGTCTCATAAAGTCTTTTATGGCAGTTTTGATGCAAAGCGTTCATCCCTTGTGGAAAAATAACGTATAGGATACGCACGTTAGAAGGTATTTTCATTATGTTTTTAATTATCATTAAAATGTTGGATTATCCATGCTGGTTTTGATCAAGATTCGCATCAAAAATAAAAAATCCTTACTCTAGAAGTTAATTTAAATCTGCAAAGTAAAATTCATAAGGTCTAATCCAAAATTCTTATCTAGTAACCTAAACAACTTTAGAGTACCGAATTTCATAAAAATCTGTTCATTCCTTGTATATAAAAAAATGGATATCTGTATGATACTACAATATCAGCCAGCGGAAAAAATTGAATCCTATGGGTTTCACGTTATGAAAGTAAATACATTAAATATGAACATGTTTTAATATACGTCAACATTGGATGACAGTTTTTTATTGAAAAAATAATTGGGAAAAATTCGAGAAAAGTAATAGAGGTACTTTAAATGTTATTTTTAAGCCATTGCCTTCAAAAAATTTTTATAATATAAAATTAGACCTATCCATATTTCGTTAGTTCTGGATGTTTTGAGAACCCCTAGGACAGAAAAAATGTTTTCCACGTACATGTATGTTTGTAGTCTGATGACGGAATAGCCTTAAAAGAAAGTTTTCAATTCAAATGTTTTTGGTACACTTTTTTGTGGTCCAAAAAGACAAGTCATGTTTGTAAGTCAGCCTTTCTACCACCCATATTTACGGTTTAAACAACAAAAAAGTACACTGATCTTGAGTGACGCTACATAATAAAACTTCTATATTCTTGATGACAAATTTAAATAATTAAAATGATTAGATAAACGTTAGTTTTTTTCATGGATTAATCTTTGCACAAATAAATGGAACCTGCCGGGGAAAAAGCAAAGAGAGAATGAAAAACAAAAACGACTGCTCAGCAGGGACCAGCAAAATACGTAATAAAACAATTTCGTGATTTTTGTTTTATGGCTAAAGCGTTCCTATATTGACTTGATTTATCTTACGCTGTTTGAAGTACCAACATTGTTACGACATCACAATTAATATAGTCTTTATTTTTATCGAAAGAAATTGAATATTTTATCTATTTACTATAGTTTGCCATTTTCTAAGTAGTTTAGTGCATTTTGTTAAATTTACTACGCATTTGTACTCTAATCTTCAGAAGAGTTTTATAATCTGTCAAATTCACTTCCCAAAATTTGTAAATTGAACAGACCTTTAGTTCAGATAATTGACTATTCAGTCCTAAGAATTAGATCCACGACCTTCCTTAATTGTTTAACGGTAGCAAATCCTCCAACATACCTGAGAAGAGCCAACCTATTTTCTTAGGGGTTTTCCGAATTACAGCCAATAGACTTCGAAGATCCTTTAAATCTTGTCTTCAGCCAATCAGAAAACTACTTTGTACATTTTTCTTCTTGTATCGTGAAAATAAATGTTATAACTTGTGTGTTAAAAAGTGATTTTGTTTTTTACAGTTGAAAGCAAACCAAAATTATATTTGAATGTTTTATCACTTCCAATACAATAAAATACGTAGCGAAATTTTTTGATTACGCGTAATTATAAAAAAGAATTTATTTGAATCCTTGTGAATTTTATATTAGATATTAAAAGGTAGACCGGTAAAATATGAAGTTATAATAATTTCGTTTTTAATTTTGTTCCAATCTGCCAAAACCTTACGAAAAGGAAACAAATTATTTGGTACTTTTTTAATAACTTAACGTAAGGAAATGAAAATCTTGGACGGGTCCCTGTTGATAAGCCTAGGCGTAAAAAATATTAGTAGAAAATAAATCGTAAATAAACACTCAAGATAGGTCAAATTGAGATAATACGTGATTTAAGTTTAAGGCAGTTTTTAAACTATCTGTAATTATTGACAATTTACAAAAATTATGTAATTGTACTTTTTTTGGTGCAAACTGGAATACTTATAGACAGTTTTTTATATTGGAAAATATGTCTAAGAAACCAGTGGGCTTCTTTTTTCTGTCATCATTTTTAAGCTACTTTAGAAAGTGCTGAAGAAGTGTGACACTGGTCAAAGCAAGAACTAAACTTAGAGTGAGAAGGGGCAAAGAGGATAGAGGACAAGGATGGCCACACATCAATTGCATCTGCAGAACATACGGACAGCAAATTTTAACTTCAAATTAGCGAGATATGGGGACTGATCCGTGTTGTTTGTCTCTACATTCATTATAATCTCTGTTCGCCTAATACCAACGAGTCACCGGATATACTTTGAATGCCGAAAACTGCTTTTACGTATGTATTTTACTCGTCCCATATTTAGGATACTAATTAAACTGAAATTCACGAAATTCGGTTGCTAAAAATAAAATTCCGTTTTTTTATTTATTAAAATTCTTATTAACAGCTCATTGGAAAAATAGTTTACTCTCTTAACAATATTTACGTATTCATTTCTATTTTAGTTAATAAGAATTTTAAGCAAAAAAATATTATATATTTTTTATTATAATTATAATATAATTTTTTTAATTTACAAGAACTTGAAATAAAAATTACTGCTGAACGGAATTAAAAGTACAAGAGGGATGTGCGTGGTCTATTCGATCTCGCTTTACCGAAGGAGACGAGCAGCAGACTAGCGAAAAGCCGCCATCGTTGGCTAAAACACAACTCACAAAGTATTGAAAATTTTGAATCGTATCTCACGTACTGTATTATCTTTTTATAGGTCATAAATATATCTTTTGAGCGACATTAGACGTGGAATTTCATAAGCTTTCTAGCTTTCCATCGATAGAGCGGGAAATTTTACTTTTAAATATGTATTAAGGTCATAGGTTCAATTTGACCTTATAGGTCACTCTAAGGTCATTAAAACATCAGTAAGGACCGAGTACCTCCGAGATTAGCTGCTTTTGAAAAAAATGCACATCAATCGAGTTTATTTGTTTCAACAAGGCACAGTCAGCACTGACCTTGATTCTGATCGTAAAGGTCCTGTCTGATAAAAATTAGATTTACTTTCAGCGTTACGCAGGAAAAACGACGCGGGCGTAGTAAATGCTGTTCCCATTGGAGTACATAAATATCGTGAGTCCCCTTGCCTCTCTCGTTTTGGGGTGCTTGATTATCGTGGAGCCCCTTGCCTCTCACGATAATCAAGCACTTCGAAACGTGAGTGGCAAGGCGACTCACTATAATTAAGTACCCTAAAATGCGAAATGGGAACAGAATTTACAAGGACAGGACCTTAAAGGGTAGAATCAAGGTCACTATTAAATATGCCTTATTGAAACAAATAAATTCCGTCCGTGTCTATAAAAGTTTATTTGTTGAAATTGTAAAAGTCGAGTTAGGCGTTCAAACGTTGTTGCCAAAAATAGAACCTCGGTTTTCAATGCAGCAATCAGCTCCTCTCTGCAATCTGGTATTCTGGATGCTAAAGCTGGAGGGACTAAGCGTCTTTATGGTATCATCGAAGCCAGGCTTCAATTCGGTGCTACCCGAGTGTTACAATATTGAGTGCGGGGAATCCAAGAATGGTTACTGGATAGCGCTAAGTTCAGTTGAGTTCTCAATAGAACAATATGAACTGTAATTCGATTGAGATATCGTTCTTTCGACAATTAAGACACGATACATAGATTTTCATTATTGATGCTGGAAAGAATAGTAATTTATGCTCTCTTTTATTTTTTGTATAAACACAATTTTCATGAGCGACTTTAGTTTAATTTTTGCAAAGGTTGATGTACGTTAACTGTAGATAATGCCGTATGAAGTGTACACACTAACTTTAAAACATTAAAAGTTTAGGTTTGACACATGAGAGATCAAAGTTTTTAATGATTAGTATACAGTTTAACATTACTTTCCGTACCTTCTGCATCTATTTCTTAAATTTGGCAATCATTAAACAATGTATCGAATATTCAACCCCTCAATCTCATTTTTCTCCCTAAAGCTACATAAGTTAGCTAATTATCTCAACAGCCACGTGGCTATAAAGGAACCTTGCCTCTGTTAACAACAGTCACTATTTCTAGAAAATCCTTAGCAGCACTCATTGTCTTTTGATCCCAATTCAATGTTATTGAGACAATTGAAATCCAGGATTGTGAAGAAACCATTGATTCTTGTAATGAAGTTCAATAGTAGCCCATGGCTGCTTGGAAAATTGTCTTAGCCTGTGCACACCCTATCCTAGGAGGACCGTCTAACATTTCCACTAAAATTGGGAGCTTTTGTGGACTCTAAGGAGAGGTGTTCAAAAAGATTACACTCTGGGTTGACCGAGATTCTCACTGATTGCGAGTTCGTAGCCTGCAACAGAACCCCTTATATCCGTCCTAGGAAGTTAGAAGAATTAGTGTAATATTGATAAGTATAACATGAGTAAATAACAGAAACATCTTTTAACTTTTTTTTTCAAGAATGAAATAAACTAGATACTATTACATGTTATTTGTGCACTCGCAGCACATCTTAGCTATATGCTTCTTGCGGCCTTGTCACACCATCAAAAATGTAAAATGTTTTATTGTCAAGAGAACGGGGATACAAATAGCAGCGTTTCTGTTTAGAGATTTTATTTTTAACAAATTCATCCCTTATATCCATTTCCTCTGGTAAAACACGAAGATTAGTACAACTCACAGAAAATAACATGCACTTACAGGCGAGTTGTGCTAGTCTTCCTAGGGGGTATCATTATATTGAATATTATATTTTTTAAATAAATTAAAAATAATGTAATTATATATGAAAGCATACTGTACTGCATAGAATGCTTGCAAAAAGACTATTTTTAATTTTTACAAATAACGGATTTTGTCACTTTCCGTACACACTGTGTGTAAATACCCTGCTACAATTTCTAGAAACTAATAATTTGCACACCATGCGGAGACTGAAGCTGTCGACCGACCGTCCAAATGGTCGCACATTAGCGCCCCCCCCCCCCCGGTACTGACCGCCAACGTCGACTTTTTTCAAAGAGGAATTGCTCTGAAAATTCGTTCGGGTCACAGTAACCCAGTTCGTACCCTGAGGATTAATATACAATTGTAAACATGCGTATCTAAAATAGTTAGTGCAAGCATTATTAAAAAAAATGTGAACAAATTTAAATTCGGATGGATGTGTTAAAATGTTTATTTTTGATAAGCAATTAAAAAGCAAGTTCCAATAGATGTATAGTTTGAATAAAATATTTGTAGGATTATTATTGAACGTTGAACATAATAAGAGTCGGATTATAAAGACACTTCTATTTATTACAGAAAATATATCTTTCATTTGTTACCCAGTGGCATCAAATTTAGTGATCATTTTATGAAGACCTAAAAACGTTTTTCGGACATCAACCACAAAAAAAGTAATTATAACGTCATAAAAACGTTTTACCTAAAGCCTAATAACGTTATGAAAAGGACCGATGTTCAAGAGAAGTTTTTAGGCCCTATTTTGGACATTTGAAGTATTTAGAACTGTATTAGGACCGACATTTTTGAGACTTTCTAATGACATTTTTTGACATTTGTGCCTACTCTATTAACGCAACAAAATATTGTGAGACATATTTTTAAGCAAAAACCAGGATTAGAGTTTTAAGGCTCTTTACTGAAAAACGAAATTCTTGGTAATAAAGCATCACAACTTCTTATACGTTGATTTTAATTTTTGACTATAATAATTCTCGGTTTGTAATTACTCTAGTACGGAAAAATTATGGTATATAAAGAAAATTTCTGCCGTGTATTCAACTTTTAGCGAGTGGCTTATTTAGCGGGAATATTTAAATACCTTTGAGCGATTAAAGCTCAGCGTGAAAACCTATAACTGGATTGTTGCCACCAAGCTAAGGGATTAATGCTGTTTGGCTGCTTGAATTTACCTTTCCAAAAGTACTGGCATATGAAACATAATTATTTAACACATTTTTTATCCTACTCATACTGTGTTCAATATTAGAAATTCTGCGCGCCTTGGGCTTACACTGTTGAATCTCGCGCTTCGTGTTTGATAATGTATTGATCTAGGCAGAAATTTTTAATTTAAAGATAAAAGCATTGAAAAATGTTAATTGCTGATTGTGACTTCTCCTTTGTTAAAGCTCCTTCGACTTCAAGCAATACATTCTCGTCAGGTATCTTATGCTTTTCACTCTATTTTTATGAAAATTGCGAAATTTTCTACATTATGTTCAACATTATTATAACATATGCATTACAAAATAAAGTAAACATTTTATTTATAAATATTGCTTTAATATTTGTTTATTATTTTGCATTGAATTTAATTATGGGGTACCCTCAAAAATGCAGGATTTCAATGTTATATTATTGCAATTCATAAGATGCATTTTCAATGAGACAAACGTATATTTTCATTTTCTTGTTTTTTTTTTTTTATTAAAAACAAGTTTGCATCCTATTCATTTGAAACGGTAACTTCCTTCAAATAGTTTCAGCAAAACCACTCGCAAAGTAATGCATAAATTCAAAATTTGTTTTCTGCATTGTAAAATGTAATTAAAAGCTAATTTTTTGGATCGAAATTTCTTCTTTATTGGTTAAACTGCAACTGTTTGGTTAAAGATTAATTCTTTTCTAAAAGTTCATCAATTTGGATGACATTTTTCTTCTTTCTTGACTGAAAAATGTCTTGTTGAAAATTCTTCTTTTTGGTAAGAAAATCAAAGTTCTGGGTTAAAAGTTTAACTATTTGGTTTAAATCTTTGTTCGGTTGAAGATTCATTATTGGTATTTAAAATTCTCCTCTTTGTTTCGGAATTAAATTACTTTGTTGTAGATTTGTCTTTTTGGAAAAAAATTAATATTTCAGGGTTGGAAATTCAACTGCTTTGTAGAAAATTCGTCTTGCAGGTTGAAACTTTTTTTTTACCAAAATTTGACGTCCTTTGTTAAAAATTTATTTGTTTGCTTGCACATTCATCATGTTAGTTAAAAATTCATTTTCGTTTAAAAATTCAACTACTTTGTTGAAGTATTTATTTGACGAAAAATGATCTTTTTTAGTCAAAAATAGAACTATTCGTTTGAAAATATAGCCAGAAAATAAATTATTCAAAAAGATATTATTACATACGGAATTTAACTCACTTTAATTATATTAACAATAACAAATTATTGGATATTTTGGGGGCGTATGATTAATTTCGCATATGACACATTTTCAGAAAGGCACCTAAATAAATGAGTTTTTGTCCTGGAAATTTTAGAAAAGTCCAGAATTTTTTTTCCATGAACACTAGATACTCTGGATATGTTTTAAAGTATTTTTCTACATTCAGTATTTTACCTATGTCTGAGGTTATAAAAGTAGCTTTTATGAATAGCAAAATTATTTAATTATTTATATTACAATTTTACGAATTTCTTGTTTTTTCTTTTGTGAGATGCCAATTCATTATTTCTCACGCGGATTGCATACATAGATGAAATCTTTGACGATTTTTCATATTTCCCTACAGCTGAGAAGATAAGCCGAGTAACAGTAACTAAAACCAAACGCGAGAGTTCAATAAAAAAGTTGGAGATCTTCTGTCTCTCTCGTTGGTAAGTTGCTCCTTCTAACAGATTAAAAATTTCAACAACGAAATACTACTGATTTTCGGGTATGAGTTTGTAATTATATTAGCCAGGGGCAGTAGGCTGTATTTCCGATTTTTTTATAGATGTCGCTGCAGTCATTTTGGTGCTCAGTGAAACTTACCGTTTCCCCTTAAGGGCATGGGATACTTAGAAAATTGTCGATTTTACCAGTTTTAGGTTCCCCCGGCTGTTTTTCTAGAATAATAAATATTTTTAAAAAAATTTTGGGAAATTATAGCGAACATGCTAACGGACGTCTCCGCACACTTTTTTTTTTTTTTTTTATCAAAAAAACTGTTGATATTTCTAACAACGTGCGTGTATATTTCGAGTTATGTGTGTTACAATTCACCCCAGCGTTACTTCCAAACTACACAATATTTTTGGCCGAAAACTTTGGCCTTACAAATGAACATAGTAACTAATCTCCAGAAACTAACCTTATTTGCAGGCAATCAAAAAAGTTTGTTTGAGAAATAATTTGCAAATTATCGGAAAGGCAGAGATGCCCTTAAAGAAAAAATTGGTTACTAAACATGTTATTGCAAGTTGTGTCTTTTGTCATGAATTTAATTTGTTTACTTTAAATGTAATTTTTTTACGATTTTTACTCAAAATAAGAATTCTGGAATGGATCAAGGGATTCAAGTGCATATTGCATGAAATCCAAAATAAAATAGAGCTAACAAAGATTTCCATAAACAGAATGCATAAACAATATTCAGTTCTTGCTTTGATTGTTGTATTTGTCGTCATTTCTTAATATATCTGGTTTAGCTTTCCAGAGCATCTGGATGAATTTATCAGAATACCTCATAATGTTGATCAGCACGATGCATATCTAAGCTACTAGAAAATTCTCAACCAGAAGCTTATGATACTTCACATCCATAACTTATAGTAACGAAGGTCAGTCAAACCAGCCCCCAATCTTTTAAAAATTCAAAATTTAAATCACATGATCTTGAAGATCTTCAAATACGTTCAAATGTGCTCATATGCGCCATTGAGAAAAAATGTTGCCCACATTGATAACCGAGTTATCAGCGATCAAAATAGGGGGAGGGGGGGGGGGGGCTAGCGAGATTGTTCTGAATAAAATTTTTTCAAATCATTATAACTTTCTTTTATAACTTTAAATGCGCTCAAATACGCCGCCACTAAAAAATGTTGCGCTAGCTAATTAACAAAGATATCATGGTTTGGAGGGGGGCAGTGTAACGCAGGTGTTAAATCCTCAACAGTGAGGTGCAATATAAAGTTGAGGACGTGGATTCTTTCGTCTTCAAATGCGCTCATATGCGCCATAATTTTTTTTTAAATGTTGAAAATTGCTCAAGATATAACAAAATAAAAAGCTTTCAATCCGCATTGATGTTAAAAGTTTTCTATAGTGTTTCAAATGCGCTCATATGCGCAACTTTCCAAATTAAAAAAAGCAATAATCAACCCCCCAAATAACACTTGTTACCGTTAACCTACCCGATAATATCTCCAAATAACCTAAATTGCAATATAAAAATTTATGATGGTCTCTTCAGATCGAAGTTCAAATGCGCTCATATGCGCCACTTTAAAAATTGACAAAAACCACACTCAATCCCCTGATTTCCAATTCTTATCGAACCACCACCTGATGATAAGTACAAATAACTTAAATTGCAAAATAAAAATTTATAATGATCTCTTCGTATAGGATATAAAATGCGCTTATATGCGCCATATTCGAAATTAATAAAACAAACCATAATCAACCCCCTCATTACCACTTCTTACGATTCACTATTCGATGATTTCTCCAAATAACTTAAATTGCAGTATTAAAATGTATAATAGTCTCTTCGGATAGGATTTAAAATGCGCTTATATGCGTCACATTCAAAATTAACAAAAAACCATAATCAACCCCCTCATGACCACTTCTTACAGTTCACTATTCGATGATATCTACAAATAACTTAAATTGCAGTATTGAAATTTACAAGGATCTCTTCGGATAGGATTATGGCTATTTGTCAATTTCGAAAGTGGTGCATATGAGCGCATTTCAAATACTATCCGTAAACATTATTAAAACATTTTATAATACAATTTTATTTATTTGGAGATATCATCGAATAGTGGATCGTAACAAGAGGTAATAAGGGGGTTGAATGTGGTTTTTTCAAATTTCGTGAGTGGCGCATATTAGCGCATTTGAAATTCTACCCGAAGAGATAATTATACATTTTAATGCTGTAATTTAAGTTATTTGGAGATATCGTCGAATAGTGAATCGTAACAAGTGGTAGTGAGGGGGTTGATTATGGGTTTTTGTAAATTTTGAAAGTGGCGCGTATGAGCGCATTTGAAATCCTATACGAAGAGGCAATTCTAAATTGTTATCCTGCAATTTAAGTTATTTGGAGACATCGTCGAATAATGGATCGTAACAAAATATGGGGGTTGAATGTATTTTTTTTTAATTTTGTGAGTGGTGCATATTAGCGCATTTAAAATCCCATTCAAAGAGATCATCATAAATTTTCATACTGCAATTTAAGTTATTTGGAGATATCGAATAGTGAGTCGTAACAAATGATAGTGAGGGGGTTGATTATGATTTTTTGTCAATTTTGAAAGTTGGGCGTATGAGCGCATTTGAAATCCTATGTGAAGAGGCAATTCTAATTTTTTTTACTGCAATTTAAGTTATTTGGAGACATCGTCGAATAGTGGATCGTAACAAAATAAGGGGGTTGAATGTGGTTTTTTTAAATTTCGTGAGTGGCGGATATTGCATTTGAAATCCGCATTTGAAATCCCATTATAAATTTTAATACTGCAATTTAAATTATTTGGAGATATCATCTAATAGTGAATCGTAACAAGTGGTAGTGAGGGGGTTGACTATGGTTTTTCGTAAATTTCGAATGTTGCGCGTATGAGCGAGTTTGAAATCCTATACGAAGAGACAATTCTAAATTTTTATTTTGCAATTTAAGTTATTTATGACCCATTTATGGAACCTATTTAGGGAAATTAGGAAAAAGGTGCCTATTCAAAAAACGAGGTAAGAACGCTTCTATTGGCAGATGATTTTTTTACCCAAATTTAAGTTCGTAGCACTGGAAGTATCAGAAAACTAATTTAAAAAAAGATTTTATGTTTATCCATTATGCCGCGCAAAATATATTTTATCAGTAAGGTAATAAGATAATTAATCAATAACGTAGTAGAAGAAATATAAATATTAATATTTAATATATTTTTAATATTTTATAAAAAATATTAATATTTCCAAACTAATTTCCGTTTAATACTGTCAGTGTGAAAATGAATTTTTAAATAGGAACGTTCCTAACTCTTTTTAGAAATAAACGCCTTTTTTCTCCTTTTCCTAAGTTCGATATCGCGCTAGCCCGGTAATATATGATATTTTATCTGCTTATAATCTGTAATTTAGTGACCGAAAGAAATTTCTAAATGTTTATTATTGAGTGAATTTTAAAAAGCTTTTTAAATGTCAAGAAACTGTACAAAAAAGTTAGTTTTTATTTTAATTTTCGATATGGCTCACATTCAATAAGCTCATTTCTTAATTATAAAAAGCTCTAAATTTTGAAATCATTGCTTAAATATTATTTCTTTTCATTCATCAAATTTTATATTTACTCAAATGAACTTGCATGTAAGCAGCGGCAGTGAGAATGTGTTCTCTGACAGGTGGTCAGAGGATTTTACGGAATTTATGTGGAAGGTGTGTGAATATAGTGTGTAGGTAGAGGTCTTCGAGGTGAGCAGGGTTGTAAGGGGCGAATTAGGAATTTAAAGATTAATTTTGAGCATGGTTGTGAGGTTGGATTTACTAAAATAGAGAAAGTTAGGTTAAGTTGTCAAGGGAGCGGGGGAATTTGTGGTCATGAGTTTAGGCATTCAAGGGAGACAAGGGTGCTTCTCGTAGTGGTGGAGAATGTTAAGAGAGAGAAATGAGTGTCTTGCAGGGGCTGTGTGTGGTGGAATAAAGTAGGATGAAGGTGAAATTTCTGGCGGTAGGCGACAACAGACTTGAGAGACATTTGCAGGTTGCAGAAGGTACTTTTTGCATGGAAAGGTCCCAGTAACCAACAGAAGAGCGGGAGGTGGCCAAAGAGAGTGCTGGCAGATTTGGTAGTGATGTTGAATTTGAGGAAATTTTTCAAATTCCAGGACGGTCAACAAAGCGTGGCCCGGTATCGAAGAGCGCGTCGGGGAGAGGGAAAATGTGGAACTGCGGAAATGAAGGAAGCTTGAGGGTGAGGGAGAGACAATCTTACGCAAGTGAGGAGGAGGGTCTTTTGAAGAGGAAGAGAGAGAGAGAGAGAGAGAGAGAGAGTTAAGAAGCAGATAAATGGTATAAGGGAGGACTTGCGGATCAAAGTGGAGAAATAAAGTAAGGAAGTGAAAGAGATAAAGGAGAAAGTAGAAGGATTAGACAGGGAGGTTTTCTCGTTAGGGAAGAAAAAAGGAGTAAAATAAAGCAGATGAAAGAAGAGCCTTGGGTGTGAAAGGCAAAAACAGAAAAAAAGCTTCAGAAGGTGGCAGGCCCTTCGGAAATTTAAGTAGGTGACAGGGGGAGGAGAAGAAGAAATTTATTTAGGAGAGGGTGGAAAATATGATGAAAGAGAAAGGGGAGGAGCGTATGAATAAAAAGGAGAAGAGGGCAGATAGGGAAAGAATAAGGACAATAAAGTTGAAAATGGAGAAAAAAGAGAAGGGAGATAGGAAAAATAATATTGTGTCAAGAGTCTTGAGGCTAAGGAGCGGGGAGAAAGAGAGGCTGAGGTAGCGCTGCTACAGAAAATAGGGTTTGTTTGAAGAAACAAGAAGAAGGAAGTGGCGGTTGTGGAATTGGAGAGCTAGGAAAAGAAGCTGGGGGTAATGCAATGATAAATATAAGAAAAAAGATAAGGGAGTTTTCATCAATTACGGGGGGTAAGAAAGGCAGAGGAGTGGTGAAGGTGCTATACGGAAACGTATCAGGGATAAAAAAAGATGCTGAATTTTCGAGGTATATCCAGGAATTTGATAATGTGTGACTGGTAGAGACCTGGAGAGAGGGAAAGGAATGAAATAGAATAGAATCGAAGCTGCAAAGAGGGCATGCGAGGAGGCTTCAGAAGGCACTCAGAGTTAACACGAAAGGAAGAGCTAGTAGGGAAATTATAACGAAGATTAACGATGGGTTAAAGGAAGAAGTGCATGGTGAGGGAGAGGTGAAGGATCTGCAAATGCGGGTAGTAAAGATAAGAGAGACAACGCTTTAGTTTGCGACAGTGTACAATAAGAATAGGAAGGAAAGCATCAAAAAAGGGTGGAAGACTTGCTAGGTGACAGAGGAGGCTATGGTGATACTGGGGAAGGGAGGACTTTAATGAGAGGATGGGAAGGAAAGGGGCTCTTTACGCAGAAAATGAGACCTTTAAAAGAAAATTGAAAGATAAGGTATTAAACAAGAGGGGGATGATTTCAAGTTACTGTATGGAGAATAATGACTGGACACTGGCGAATGGTACGGTAACAAGGTTATATTAGGGGTTTTATATTAGGTGTGATAAATTGTGGTTGACAGAGAAGTATAGAGAGCTGTTGAGGAAGGTACGCTTTGAAGGGGAGACGATGTAAGAGATATACAGGAGGATTTGAAAGAAAAAATGAAAAGGTTTGTGTAACAGAAGAAGCTTATAAAGAAGAATAAAGAAATGGTTAAGCAGTTGTTTAATAGGAAAAGTAAAAGTATAAAAAGAAAGGTAAAGAGGAAGTACAATAAGTGGAAATATGGAACTGCGAAAAGGGTGGAGTACATATAAATAAGAAAGGGGTTCAGATTTATGTTTAAGGTGAAAGAACAGGAAAAGGAGAATGATCTGGAAGAGGAGTTGTGAAGTATTAAAATAGAGGGGGCGTCTGGAAGATAATAAATAGGTTTAGGAAGCGTGGAGTGGCTGAAGTGAGAAGATAGAGAGTGCGGAGTGTAGGAGGTAATTTGACGAATCGTTTCCAGGGCTCAGATTCACGGAATAGAGATGATGGGAGTAGAAGAACGAGGGTGACAGTGATAGGAGATCTTGAACGACGAGGAGACAGAGAAACAGATAACAAAGTTAAGAAGGTGAAAAGTGTACAGGGGGGTGGGGGATTGCGGGATACGGTGGAAAAGAAAGATCGTGTGATAGGTGGGGTTAGGATAAAATAGGTATAGGTTAGGTGTAGGTATAGGCATAGGCTTTGGAGAAATGGCGGATTGGATGTTCATATAAAGGAGAAAATGAGAAGAGTAGATGTGGTGACGAGGCAGGTATGGGGGCTAGGAACAAATTTGTTCGCAGATGTTCTTGAAAGGAGAATAAAATTGTCTGAATCGCTATTGATAAAGTTTCTTATTTTATGGAGTGCAGGTGTGAGGGTGGAATGAAATTTTGGACGTAAATAGGATACAGAAGAGGCATGTAAAGTGGACACTGGGGTAGTTGTTGAATGAGCCTAATTATACTTCAGAAGAGAGACGGGGATAACGAGTTTAGGGATTAAAACGGGGAGTCGAGACTGCAAATATGAGGAAACATTTTTGGACGAGGGGGAAAGTAAGCTGGCTAGAAAGTGTTGGTGGGGGAAGGAGAACAGACGATGAAGTAGGAAGATGATGTTTGAAAGAGAGGTATTTAGAACGAATAGAATGCAGATAGATGAATTGAGAAAGAAACACGAAGAAGGAAGAAAAGTACATGAGATGGTGTTGGTTAAGATGGAGAGGAAGAGAAGGAAGGAAGAAGAAGAATTAAGAAAGAAAGATTGTAAATAATAGAGGAAGTAGATATAAGTAAAACGTAAATATTGCAAGTAGAAGGTAAATATTAGACATAAGCCGTAGACGCAGAGTTTAGCAATGCAACACAAAGTGAGAAAGGTGGGACGTGTGTGCGAGGCGAGACGAAGTGAGGAAGGCAAAGTGATAAGAGCGAACGGGCATAGATACAAGGTATGAATGGATGTTAGTTTCAAGATTTAGTTTAAAGAAAGTTTCGTAAAAAATGAAACTTGAAGCAAGTCAATTTTAAAGCCAGCAGGTCGAAAGATAAAAGTTTATCTGTCTATATACATTTACTCAAATTTAATTATGACGTAATAAATGTGATTAAAATACGTTATCTTTTGATTTAATTCAGGCATTATTTTACACATTACTTTTCTGTTTACATTTTACAATTTGCATTTAACATTTTACTTTTCTTACTTACATTAGGGATTTTCACCAATAATTTCTCAAATCCACAGGTTCTGAAACATAAAATACATCAAATCAGAGCTTTCACAAAACTGTTTTGATATTTAACGATAGCTCTAGAGAGCAGAAATTACCATTGGTTTTTCAATTTAAGAGTTTCTACCTGATTCTATCCAAGGGAATGGGAACCAAGTTTCGACTTGCAGCAGTATCTGAAATTGAAAATAACTTTCGTGGTACTGCATGTGTTGCCCATTTATAGTTAAACTCACCGATTGAATCTTGATGAAATACGGATCGCCTCCTCTCGAAGCTCAGTCGATTTCGTAAAAATTCTAGCGTGCTTCAGGCGCCATCGATTCGGGGTTTAATATTAAACCTGTCATGATGAAATCAGTCCTCCAAATGAAAATAGCCCTATCTGCAGTTTGTAGTCACTTTTCCCAATCTAATAAAAAAACTGGTGAAAACCTTCTTCTACAACTAGACTTTATTTTGAAAGTGGTATGTGTGAAATCGTTTAAAAACAATACTGTTCCGCATACTGTTGTGCGTTTTTTTACGAATATTATTATTTGCATAGCTTTCCCGTTAAATCTATAAACTAAAAAAGCTGTTTATGGTCTTCTTGGAATACACTACTTTATATTTGAATTAAAAGCATAATTGCTTTTGCCTTTTTCATTCGAAAGAACTACTACATACTTGAACTGCGCGTGATGCAAGGCCGTTTATACGTTACTTTCTGATGTAATTCAACTTCTAGTCTCCCTGTACGTTCTTCAATTAATTTTTTTTATTAAATTTCTTATATGAATTACTTAGCCGATTTTGCAGCCTGCATATTTTTATTTTTAATGACAAATACGTGTTTTTTATATTACCGATGAGTTTTTGATTCAGTATGTATGAAGTATGGAATATTTTTTAGCTATATTTAAGTATATAAAGTATACTCTATACTTCATCTAGACTTCATCTTTACTCTAGTTACAATTCAGGAATACTTCAGCTATACTTAAGCGATACTTTATCTATACTACTTCAATATACTTGAAGTATGGGCCCCTATTGGAATGCAATCGGGGAATTGGCCAGATAGCCCTGGTTATAACCAGGCGCTCGTCGAAGAAAACTGGTCGGGATCCGGCTAAAAAAGTCACGGTAAACTGGTCAGATCCTGGCTTCCATACCGACCGGGGTCCAGTCGGATAATCCGGCCACAAAACAGTTTTAAGATATTGCTTTATTCGAGAAATTGGCAACTTGTTTTGGCTTTTAACGCACATCGTAAAGAATACGGTGTAGAACTTCAAAAGTCAAATCAAGTTACCCAATTCTGGCGAGGAAATTGAAGATGAATTTCAATCACTAATAATAGAATCTCCTAGTGCTTTCGAAACCACGTGGTGATTATAGGTTAGGAAGGAATAAAGAAAAATGTATACACAAAACGTTATACTTTAATATAAAAAAATATCCACACAATAAGTCGGGTTTTCAAAATGATTACTGATATAAGGCTGATTTTATTAATGAACTTCGAAGAGACAGCGCGACGTGATTGACATGTGCATCCTTTTTCGAGCTGCGTAACTCAAACTTACTGATTAAAAATTTTATAAAAATTGAATGATTTTTTAAGAATTTAAGAAAAACTCATTTCTGTTTCACTGATACAATAAATCTTTAAATTAGACTTTTAGAATAATAATTCATCTAGCATCCTTAATTACGTTTTTGACAATTTCACGGCTTTTAAAAAATGTACAATTTCTAAAAAAATTTACACTGACCAGTGCCCGGTCGGCTCCTGACTAGGTCAATTCGAGAAAAATATAGCCCGATCGGCTCCCGACCGGTTCCTGTCCATGAAACTCAACCAGGGGTAGCTTTGTCGAGATCCGACCAGAAACCTTGTGCCTACAAGCCTCTAATGGCTTTATTATGCATGCATAATGAGAAATTAATTTTATCTGACCATACGATGCACTTCTGTCATATATACGTATCCTCTCCTGAGAAGTCAAATCACTCCTGCCACATTTACTGACTCTAAACAGTTTCAAATACAATAATAAAGTTTTTTGTTAATATCTATTTTACATTTAGAAACTGCTATGTTTTCTATTTACTTATAACTATTTACTTAGTTTTCAGGATTAATTTTAATTTCTCAGTCACACATCCGCGTTTTTATGAAAATGCCCAATGAAGATCTTATATCGCAGGTTGGGTTAGTCGAGACCTCTAAGTCGCTGGAGCGTCGCAACTTTAAACTTAACCACCAAGAGCCGCAAACCCAGCTGATTTAAGTTTTTAATTAACGACATTGATGATTTATCAAGTAAAGCGCGCTAGTGCGCTAAACCTAGCAATCGCATCGCTTGCGATTTATTTAATTACCCGACATTCCTGGCTATTTATCGCTATTATAGAGACCAGCAAGTGGAACTTCAGTTGCCTTCCATTAGATGAAAGTTGATGAAATTAGGTATCGAGACTTTTAATATCTGACGTCCTATTGTTTAAAAATGTGTATAGATTTAATTTGTATATAATGAGATACATATTTTTGTACCTCGCAATGGAAAAGATTGGTGATTGGCCAAGCCCATTCTTACATAGTCTCCTATGATCAGAAAATTGACTTCAAATTTGAACTAACATCTTTCGCTGTACTTATATCCTTAACTTGTATTTACTTTCGTTCCAAATAGTAACAAACGGCTGGAATACCAAGGTTAGAGGATATACGCTTTTTTATAATGTATAATTTTCTGTAATATTTTTTAATAATCTAGCGTTTGTTTTGAAACTCGTTTCAAGTTAACTTTTTAACTCTGAATAAGAAATAAAATGTAATAGGATTTTGGTGAATATAATGTGTTGTTTAATATAAAAAAGATTTTAACATATTCTTGCTGAAAAAATTGTTTGAAACATGAATTTTCTTTATCTTGTCTGTTAATGCGTTTCTCAAATTATTTGGAACGTTGTAATCGGACTTGACCATTCTAAATGCGGAAGAATCAAGGGACATATAAGGGTAGATCGCAGAAATAACGATAAAACAAGCCTAAAACGAGCAAGCCTTTTTCATTCATTTCTTCTAAAATTCTCTCTTTCACAAGCATCTCTTTTTCCCTACTTGTCAGGTCTTGCAAATGAAGAAAGAGTTCCTACATCTAGCTTTTTATTTTAGTAAAGAAGATGCTCAGGAGAAACATTTTCTTGGCATAGAGACGTCCGGAGGAAACAATTATTTACCAAGGAAGACTCAGGTTTCTGTCGCAACCTCAGCAAAATTTAGATGATTCTAGGAACTTATGAATGTAAATGCAACCAATTTTTTCAATAGTAATTAAAAAAATATTTAACTATCTTCTTTCAGCAAACCTTGATTATTATTTTTAATATGTGAGAGTAGTTTCACGTTAAAAATAAAGTCCTGTTGTACGTTTAACCTCGACCTTTTTTGTATTAAGTAGCAAAGAAAGTCCTGGAAATGAAGGTCAAAAAAGAAGAAGACGCACGATAATTATTTTGAAACGTTTTTTTCACTATTAGGACCCGCATTAGTCAAAGAAAAAACAATTTATCAAGTCTGTGAAAAACATACAAAAACAAATAAACATACAAATAATTAATTTCTCGTTTCTATATAATATATTCTACATTATTTGTATGTTTTTCATAAGTTTAATAAATTGTTCTTTCTTTGACAAATGAGGGTCCTTCATTTGTACGACTTGCTTCGATACCTAAAAATACGGTTCAAACATTAAGAAGTATATGGAATCAAAAGCATCAATCCAGAAAATCATTTTTAATTCCTTAAATTATCTTTTTCCAGTTGGCTTTTAGAAATGATTTTAAGATCCGAAGTCTTTTCATTAATAAAATTTATTAGAAAAAATTAAGAAGTTGAAAAAAAATCGTAGAGAGTTTACAAAAGTCTGAAATTTGTCTTGAATAAAATTGTAAAGAATAAATGTTTCATGGATAACAGTTTCATTGTTAAAATTCATATTTCATATGCCGTGTGATTTTTGAATCATAATTGTCTATTAAACCTTCTAATAAAAAAGAAAAAACTGAATCTACACATCAAATTTTTTATACTAACGCAACTAAAGGAAATAAAATACTCTTCCGCTTTTTCGAATTATTCTTTTTTATCTTTAAAATCTTAAAGACTGAATTATCGTAAAACTAAGTTACAAACTTATTACAATGTTCCTTTGTCTTGAGTTTGACAGAAAAGTCGTGTGAAACTCGCCGAACAAATTTTCTCCGTCTTGGAGGAGTTTATTAAGTTTTATCATTAAGGTCACGGATTCTATTAGACTGTGAGGGACTACAGAATGCAGCGCATACAACCGCATGTCCTGAAAATTTTCTTTTCACGAGTCATGAGGGAAATATAGATCTTGTAAGTTTATTTAACTATGCGATTACGGGTGTCTGGAAAAAAGTTAAATCTTGAGCAAATTGAAAAGCTGTTTATATCTTATTTAAAATTTTTGCTGAAATACTCAGATGAATTACGTTTCATACTGACTTTAATCTGGATTCATTATTTTCAGTTTCATTACATGAAATATGTTCTCTTTCCGTTCATTGATATGAATAAAGAATCGATATATCACTTGCCATGTAGGAATTAAATAACCCATAATAATTAATAAATCAATCATACGGTATTTGCCTATTAAAAATAATTTCCTTATCGTCAAAACTTAAAAAAAGGTATTCTTCGATTAAAACACGAACTCTCCGGTGAATAATGGACTATTTCAACTTAACACCCACGAAGACATTGAGAAAAACTCCAGAAGAGGTAGAGTTTTTTTACCCTGGATGCATGGGTACGATTGGTGAGGAAATTGAAGGTTAATATCGTGGATCCTGGATCGGATTGGGGTTATCAATGCGGGTTGAAAGTTCACACTCTCAAAGCCTCCACAAAAGGAGAGAGAGAACGCAATGTACGATTGACGGGCTAGCCAATATTGGTCGAACAAGACAGTTCTCTCGTGCTGGGATCACCCTCGTCTCTCGTGATTGCTTCGCACTACTCCATTCCCGCCGATACCTCGTAAACCTGTGTGAAATGAGCTGAGAAACGTCGTTCTCTGATTTCAACAAACCCCCTATCGACTTCCCTTCTCTATTGTCAATCACGTAGGCTAGGAAATTCAAATAAAAAATTTCTTTTTTGAACTTAAAAGTCACTATTAGTAAGAGGGTATAATTTATAATCTTATACTTCTAATGCATAATATAAAAAAAGGTGTACACAACCGTCGACAATTTTCGGCATGACTTGCGCCAGTAATATTATAAATGACTACTGACTTTAAAATGTGATTAGTGATTACGTATTCCAAAAAGAAGCGAGACACTTTTTACCCTTTGAAGAAAATATACCACTTGACATTTAAAACGGAAAAGCGTTATATGAAAAATTCTAGAAAATGTAAGGAAACATGTCGGACGATCGTCGTGGGGGCTAATGCTTAGACTTTGGACCCACTCCGTCGGCTTGCAGGTTCGAATTCCGCCTCGCACTCTGGAAGAGCCTCGGGTCCATGCGTTAAAAACTATTCTAGCAAGGGTGTTGTTCATCTCCGGAGAGTTGTAGGACCGCTAACTCTAGAAAAAAAGGTTTTCTCTAAGTACTTAAAGCTGTTACTCTTGATGGTTTGGAATCCACCTTAAACTGTTGGTCCCTCTTTCACCATAGTGTGTCGGGGTTGTGTGAAGATATAGGGAAGAAGGTGCACAAAAATTTAAAAAATGTTTAAACATTGTTAAATTTACTAAAACATTCTGGATTATTCCAAAAACTTATTAAATTCTCGAGCATTCAAGAATCTTTCAGATTTGTAAGAGCATAATTCAAATATGTTGTAGATTTCAATAATAGAGATGCAATAAGTATAGTGATTTATTGAAGAATAGCTATTCGATCTTTAAAAAGAAATAATTTAAGGAGTACAGTCGAAATTGTTTATCTCTATGAGTACTTTTAAATGTTTTCTTCGAAAATACAAGGCAAAATGTATTGCTGTAGTAAAATTCTTTTCGTACACATTGCTTATACTGTTGAAAGATCCTGAAAGGATTTCTACCACAAGTTTATAAAAATTCAAATATAATGTAAGCTTCCCAGTAAACATGATACCAATCTTTTTTTTAATTTGTATTAATGAAAATTTCATTTGATTAAACTAAATGAATATTTCTCGAAGAAATAAAATTGAACGGACGTTAAGATTCTCAGTCATGAAACATTTCAAAATCTTCCATACTACAGACAAAAAAATTGAGGAGCTACTTTTTTTTACTGAAAAATGTATCTTTAGTTTTAACGGAAAAAATTTTTAAAAATTCAATAGTTATTTGCATCAAAGTTTCTGGCATACCGTTGAACCTAGCCGCCCTTTGTAGTGTCCAAAAAATAAGCGAAAATATTTTGTCACGCTCTAAGAGTTTCGCTGAATCTAGAAATGGTCTATTTCAATTTATTAGGATGGGCAAACAAATGCTGAAGACTTTGGATCACAACATATGATACAGTTTTTTGCACGACTGAACAGTCGTGTGTTATACCCTAAAGGGCAGTTCTACCCATGTCGGGCAGTTCTAAATTGAAATGGGCAGTTCTAAAAATCTAAATGGGTAGTTTTAACAGTTTGCTTGCATTCAAGCTTTGAAATTGTACATAAAATGGAAAATTTGAAGGAAACTTATATTATTTCTATTGATAAATCGCAGCTAAATACATCTGAAAATACTAAAATATAAAGATATTTAAGGTATAAACCCGTTGTGACGCCCAAAATTTCGACGTTTTTTTCATGAGTTTTTTTATGCATGAAAATAAAATGAGATTGTTTTGAAATTTGGATATGCTTTTATCGCTGTCTTAAAGTGCACAGAAATTTTTTTTTGACTTCACGTTACGTAAATTTGTCAATGATTTTCTAAGTCAAAGTGGAGTCCTCGAAAAAGAGTAGGTTGTCTCGAGGAAGCACACAGCCTTCCGTACTCATATGAAACCAAAAATTCAAACGGTTTATTATTCTGCAGGCTTATCGCTAATGACTGAACCTCTAATATGTGAACATTTTTTGAAAATACCCAAATTGCCAGCTTGCAAAAAAATTTCTTTCAAGATCGCACTGTTTTTTTTTGCATTGTTTAAAAAAATTAATTTATTATTAAAAAATTTAATTTTTGGAGGTTCGGTACTAAGTTAAATATGTTAAGATTAACGGATTAAGATTTCAGCCAAATCTGTTGAATAATTTTTAGTCAGTGCTTCCCCGAAATTTCGAAAACTTGGTTTCGAGAAAAACGCGTTTAAAGTTTTAACACATATTTTATAAGAAAAAGATACTTGCAATAATCACCTATGCCTGGTCCATAGATTGGTCCTTCAAATTCCTCCTAGTCTTCATTTTTAGCAACTTAATTGTTTAAAAGTTTTAGCAGTACTAAAAAGGAGGGGACGGCCGGTGCAGCTACCACTGGCGCGTTTACTCACTTTCATACCCACTACGGCGCGCTCTCTTCTTTTTCTTATAACTTTTTAACTACTTTGAGTTTTGATCTAAAATTTTAAGAGCATATTTTCGAAATGTTTTTCTTTAAAAAAATGCAGCTAAAAAACTCAGATTTTTTTAACCAACACACCGGACCTATACCTTAACAGAAAAAAATATTTTTATATGTTTTTTCGTACATATTCTTATTTCAAATTGTTTTCTCAAGCATAAGTATTAAAGCTTTTCCAAAATTTCTAAAATTCACGATTATTGGTATTACTTTCCGTATATGCGCCTGCATTATTGACAGAAAAGTGTTTACGGAAAAATGATGAGAAAAGTATTCAGTACAACAAATCTGGGAAGGTTATTTCAGGCACTTACCAACTGTCAGATCAGGTAGTTCTAAATTTTTCTTAGGTATACCCTGCAACTGGGCAAACTTTTCTTGAAATATTATGATAAAAAATATTTGAGATAATAAATTATGAGAAATTTTTATATAAATACAGAAATTATGACCACCTCTAGTATTATAACCAAAGTTTTGAAAGCAATAAACAATGTATTTAAATAAAAGGCCCTCAGTTCTCATACTCTTATCATCGAAGGTGTCCGAATTGTGTGAAATTTGCCCTCCTACCCCTGTTTTAATTAAATGTCCACGTTTGAGATGTTCTGAACACGAAAAACTGTCTGTTAGCACGATAACTTTCGAAAGAATTTATCAAATAGATTAACCTTGGATATACTCTTTTAGTGTCCTAAATTAAACGTCAAGTGCGTTAGAAATCTATTGTGCATGAAAATTGAAAAATTTTGTGCATTTTCAACATTTTTGAGACCCCTTTTTAAGATTGAAAAATTCTCTTTACGGTTATTCATAGTACTGTTATAGTATTTACAAAATTAAAAAAAAAAACCGAAAATAAAAATTTAAGGCCAAACAACGCCCAATATTAAAAAAACAAAAACTTTGCTTTTTGAACACCCTACAAGATTACTATAAAAACTTTCTGAATTGGTTTGAAAAATTTAAAATTCTAACTGAATGCACAACAAAAACTAAAAATCAAAAATTCCTTTTTGCAGTCAAACTAACGGCTATAACACCTATTCCTCAATAACAATCGTCAAATGGGTTCTTCCAGATTATTTTTTTAAGCATTAAAATTATTAGATTGGCTGAAGCAGGTCAAGAATAATAAATAAGACAAGTTTTAAATTAAATTTTATTTATTGTCGTATTGGAAAATTTAAAATTAGGATAGCTAGATAATAGAATAGGTATGAGAGCATTTGATCTATTAAGGATTTCTAAATTGAGTTTTTATTGGAAATAAAAATGATAACCAAACCCAGTTGTAAGTATGGTTCGAAATAATCAAAACGTAAAATAAAACCAACGTCTGATCATAACACCAAAAGGCTTATGCATCATCTAGGCTAAAAGATAGACTGAGCAAGATAGAACACGTACCGCATTTAGTGTGTAATCTACTACATAAAATCTGGTATTAAGTTCACTGCCAGTGTCCGAAAGTTCACGCATGAATTACGGATCCGTTATAACACTCTCAACAAGTCAAAGCAGCTGACTATTAGGAAGGATATTTTTGACAGAATATGGATATTCTTAGGCGATAGGAAAATTCTAATACAAAGTGAGAGGTCAATTAGAGATAATTATCAATTTTTCTCTGACCCATCGCTACTATTTAGAAACCTTTCAATTACTATGGACCAACCGCCCAAACCACAGGAGGTCAAAGCATTTTTGAGAAAAGGCTACGAAGTCTAGCATCTACTAAACTAAGAGACAGTAAATACGAATACCCTACGTATCATTTTCGAAGTGGTGAAAAAAAATTTTAAGATGCATGCTATCAGTAGCTTTTGGTGAGAGAACGTACAGTGTTCTTCCAGAAGATGGGAAACTTATTTAAACATGATAAGTACAGGTCAATAACTTAGCCTTGACTTCAATATCCGATGACCTGAAGGACCGGATGAAGAAAGTATAGAAGAACTGCCGCGAAAAGCTCCTCGATGAGAGAATGGACGGTTTCTTAAACAGAAATGTGAAGGATCAGTCGATTTCGTATAAGCGATTTCCTTGAATCATTTGAATTAAAGTCGGATACGGAGGGTTTCATTTTGGGCTGTCAAAGCATTGTCATTTTGACTTTATGATACCGACGTCACATTTTTAACAAATACATTCCTGATCATAGCGGCATAGAATGTCATCAGAGAGAGAGAGAGAGAGAGAGAGAGAGAGAGAGAGAACGTAGGACACATACTACCCATTTGTCCAAATCATGTTAAAAGACGTACATCCAAAGGCACAATGTAGAACTTTCCCATTTCTGTCATTCTCAAGGCATTGGTCCAGATATCTTTCTGCCAAACGCTTATAGAGTCAATTAATAAAAATGTGAAGTGCCGAATATATTGGCACTACATATTATTGAGAACTATTTATGTCGCTCGCTCAAGGCCTGACATAGATTTCCTGCAATTCCAGAAACGAACCATGCTCGTTATTGAATTTTTGGTACCAGTTAACAAGAATATAACAGTTAAGAAGAGGTGTAAAGGCCTTACCAGATAGTTGTGATGGTCATACCAAGAATATTCTGTTAAACTTGCCGTCCTGATAATCGGTGTTTTTAGTTATCCTCGGGAATCTCCATGTCCCCACGGGGCACGAGTCATTTGCCGTATCGTCGTATTGCGTCCATTGCAAAATGTAACCTATTTTATGACTGAGATTCATGACGTGGTTAGGGCTAATACGTTACCGCGATTTTTTCGAAAGCGGACGCCATTTTGTGGAATGGCGACAAAATTTAAACTATATATAAAATAGTGAACAATAACTTATTTTTATTTTCTTCTTTTCTACAGGATAAATAAAAAGCAAGTTGAATGCATATCGAAAGAATGTCATTCCTACATTGTTTTGTATACTTTACAGTTTTTTCCAGGGATTATAAAAACTTTCTTTTGATATAAGCACATTTATTTATTAATTTATTACTTTATTTCAAATAGTCCAATAAGCTTCGTAACTTTACAATCTAATATCCACTATACTGATGTTTGTAATTTTGAAGCTATATCCTAGCTTGCTATCGTCTTATTGTACATAAATACCATAGTATCAAATTTTGTAACCAAAAGTTTCTATGAATACTCTTGCATAGTTTTCACTAATGCCTTATATACTTTCGTTTACAGGTGGTTGCACAAAATTGGTATAAAACGGATTATCAAGGTTTCGGCTGTTTTTTGCTTGTTAGCAATTAGCCCTATGAGTCTTTGCGACTCCAAGTAAGCCAAGTTTGTTTGTGTACACGTTCTGTCGGTTTTATGGAAGACCATCTTCGTCAGGAGCAATTAGCGCGACCGTCCGGGTCGCACTTCGAGAAGTTCTGTGCTCTGAGCGTGTAATCAGGCCGAGTGGCTAATTAGGTCGCTAAAGCATTACAGCTCATCACGAAAAGGCAAACTAAACATCAATGTCACGTCATTTCGTGAATTATTGCTAGGGGAGTCTTTATTATCTGAATTGTGATTTTGTCGGTTTAGGTGGCGAATTTTTCATGACGCCCCCGACGTGTCGAGTACCATTAGTTTATAGTATGGACAATTTTTGCATGTGCTGTGCGATTAATTCATGGCAATATTCATGGATAGGGAAGACCAAACTGTGTGTCAGAAATTTTTTGCCACCTTTTCATGCACAGTCGTGAAAAGACTTCCGTCGCCAATCGAATTAACGTAGTAAGTGGAATCTCTTTTGACGTATCTTTGCCAAAATATTCAATTAATGTATTCTCTAAGACAAGTATTTCACTTACTAGAATATTCTACAGCCTAT
>NC_046657.1:122634704-122644174 GCF_010883055.1 Belonocnema kinseyi | reverse complement strand
AATATGGATCCTTTTAAAATACTCTGGAATATTCCGGAATTCTGCAGAATAGCACAAATCTTTATTGAATACTACTACTGCACATCATTGCAAATTTCAGCTTATTGCAAACTATTGTAGGATAATATGTGACAAAAATGCTAAGACATTCGAAGAATTTCGAAAATATTCTAGATATGCCAAGAAAATTTCAGAATTGACAGAGAATTTTGGAAATAAACAAATGCTAAAAAAATGTTTAGAAACCTTTGCAATATTCTAAAAGACTCTAAAAGATTTCAAAATATTTTAGAAAACGTTAGGAGATTGTAATTAAAATGTAGAATTTTTAAAAAATTGCACATCCAAAAATCCTAAAATGATCTACGTATATTAGGAAGCAGATTTATACATAAAACACCTAAAACTTCACCATTTGACTAATCTAGATAATGAATGGGTCAAGTGATAAAAAGAGATATTATGGGTTCTAATCGTGCAAAAAACTACAAATTTTGCTGACGTTTCGTGAACATTCTAGTCCACGTAACGTTCGCAAAATTTGTAGTTTTTTACATAATTGGAATCCAAAATATCACTTTATATCAAAAGGAATCAGCGTGACAGCAATAAATCTATATATGACGAGTGTCTAGTCAAACTTTTAACTTAAAGGAAAAATTTTCATTACAATACTGTCAACTTTAAATATGCATAAGTTATCAGCGCAGAAAGAGGGTCGTGAACCTGCGGTAGTTAAAATGCGGTATCTTCTGTATTAGAGTAATGAAATTTAAATGATCAGTTATCTCACTGGTAATTGTACTTGTATAGAGGAATTGATAAAGAGATAAAATCTTTGTCTTTTAAGCTACTAAAGAGATAGTAGAATTCGGAGAGAAGTTTATGGTTATGAAATCGTAATCGGGATGCGAGGAGGGGAAAGGAGAAATATGTGGGTGTGCGCATAAAAAGGGTCCCAATGACCGTTTGTAGTTTATAAGATACTCGCGTTTTTCTAACTCAACGTGAAAATAATTATTTTCGGGTTTGAACAGGAAATAATTCTAGGATCCATAGTGAATCTATTTCCACGATACTTATGTCCCGGAATCAACCGAAATTGGATCTATTTTATGTTTGAGTAAAAAGTGCAATACATGCGCTTATGACACACGCCAAATTTAGAGCTAATTTTATGTGAGCCAATAAGTTTCGGTAAGAAAATTAAATCAAATTCCTTATGCATAAAGATTCACCAATAAAAATGATTTTCGTTAGAATCTATTAACATTCTGTGATAAAATATTCTATAGTCTTGCTTTTAATTAATAAAAAAGATTGTAAAAGTAATTTTCTGCGAAATTAAATATTATGAATGAACAAAAGACAATGCAATGACCACCTTTTTTATTTTTCGATACTAATGTCCTTAAAATTTTAGATCTGATATCTCAATAGCTTTCCAATATGCAAATATAAGTCTTTAATATTTTCTGCACCGGACAAGTAGTGAATATTCACTAGTCATAACTTTAAAACTTTTTTACGAGTATTTCACCTCCAATGATGAATGAATGGCGCCCAACTTTTTGGATATCCTTCCTTGGTTCTTGTTTTTTCTATTTCATAATTTCTGTTTTCGTACAGTGTTTGGGGTATATACTACCCTAAGTCTCTACATTCTCAATTAGCAGTTCGGGTTCTTCTGTTCTACTAGATAACGATGCTGTTTATGTACTCCAGATGGCGAGAGAAAATCATGTCACACTTAATCATTACTCAGAAAATGATCTGTTATTCAATTTTTTAAAGAATCGTCTGAATCTATCGCATTCAAAATTACTAGCGACAGCAGTCATTATATTAAAAGCTGCTAACTGGTAACCTCATAAATTGAGGGTTTTATTTATCAAAGCTCGGAATATTGCTTTATTTCAAAAAAGATAATAATATTTTTGAATCCTGGTTTCCAGAAAGTTGGAGCTAACAAATATATTTGATTTTAGGCGCTGATAAATATGGCTTGTGCTGATTACCTGGCCTACAACGGGATGTGTTAGGCACTCTTACTATTCAACCTATAGTTTTTGGTTGGATATTTTCGGTCCCAGTTGTTGCGAATAAAATAAAGACAAGAATTCCTCTTACGGTACACAAGAGTATAACTTCTGAAGTATTGCATGAAGACTTCAATAAGTTTTGGGAATTGGTAGAATTTCCTAACAGAGACCCCTTGACTGACTAAGAGAAGATTTGTGAAGAACATTTCTTCATGAATCACCAACGCACAAACGATAGCCGGTAGGACATACGGTTACCATTAAGAATGAGCCACCAGTAAAAATCGGAGCTTTCTTTTTTAGACAAAAAATGGTATTAGACAAGGTTTTACGATGATTAACTGAACATTCAAAATTGTTTCATAAGAATTTGGAGTTTTTATCTGTATATGAAAAATTAGGAAATATGGAACACTTTAAAGAAGTAGAGCTAGTTAATTTCTCTCAAACTGCATTCACCACACTATGCGGTTTGAAGAGAAAGTAGTTGTCCTGCAAAACAAAGAGTTGTATCTAATGCATCAAGTTAAAATTTTAACAGTGTTTCTTTAAATTCTCTCTTGCATGTCAATAAAAAAATTCCGAATGATTTAGTATCTATTATCATAAACTGGAGATTGTCTCGTTTTGTTTACATGGCTGATATAGAAAAAAGTTTAGACGAATTTTTATAAATGCTCGCGATTGAAATTATCCAAGAATTTTATGGTACTCTCCTCATTTTAACTTTTGACTTTTGCCTGCCACTTATGGCACCGCTTTCGCTCCTTACTTGGCTATTAAAGTAATTAGGCAATAAGCTAATGACTGAAGAAATAAGTTTCCTTGGCTAAAAACATCCTGGAAACTTATGTCTCTATGATGTTTTTTTTGGTGCGAATACTAAAGCACAAGGCAAAGAAACGCGAGTTCAAGTGTCTCAATTGTTGGTAGTCGGTGGTTTCGACTGGCGAAAATGGAGGTCTAATGATCTACAATTATTCAAACACACTCTTGGTTTCCCTGATTCAAGAGATTGCACCTTGTGCCAAATGGCGATATATCTCTACTAATGATTATCCTGATGGCTATGCTACGAGGGAACTCACTTCAGAAAATATTTTAAAAAACCCTTTATGGCGGAAAGGCCCACCGTGGTTAAAATTTCACAAAAAAAAATGATCTTGTTACCGCCACGATTCTCTTACGCCAACTCATTTAGAACCGTGAGTACAAAAATGCCATCACGTATTGAGTGAGATCAAAAGTCCATTTAATTTAATGTTTAAATTTTTCTCTAGGCCTAAATTGCTCCGAGTAACAGATTGTTGTAAGAGATTTGTTGATGCCTTTGTTTTTATGAACTATAAATTCCCTTTTCGCTAAAACTGTAGGCTTTGAATAAGAATGAGGTAACTGCCAAAAAATCGCCTCCGAAAAACTTAAATCCATTTTTGGATTCTACCGGTCTTTCACGATTAGGAGGAAGACTATGGCATGCTCCTATCAGTTTTGATGAAACGCATCCTATCATTTTACCGCGGGATCAATTAAGTAAAATTATAGCTGCAGACGGATTTCTGGATCTCAAGTTCGCTCCCTCTGGTTGAAGGCTTAATTAAGGATTGCTTGGAGTGTACGCGAGAAAAGCCGACTATTTCCCAACAATGAATGGGGCATTTAATTGATTCCGTAGTAACCTCCAATCGCCCTTTCACACCTACTGGGGTGGATTATTCAGGCCTTTTTAATGTACGCATTACTCGTGGCCATGGTAAAAATAGTATATTACATTGTTAGGGGCGAAAGGCGAAGATTTCTGATGAGTGTGAGGTTTTATGCTCGAACAGATAATTTTTGAAAATTACGGGAAAATATGAGCTATTAATTACATTATATCTTTGCAAAAACGCTATAAGCCATTTAACAAGACACTAAATCTCATACTCGATGATATGGTTATTATCAAGCATGATTCGCTACCATCACATCAATAGTTATTAGGGAGAATTAAAAAATGTTACAAGGGATAGCACGCTTTTGTATGTCCAGTGCGAGTAAAAACGGTCAGATCTGAATATGATCGACCGATTACTTAAATCTGCGTCTTACCTGTAAAGTCGAAAGAGGAAAGCGAAATCTAATGTTTGATAATAAGTTATATTTAAGGACATCGTGTCACATAAAAAATTCTTCTTTTTGTTAATTTATTTGCATCGCTAATGTACGAGTACTGATAAATCATGGCGGGCGGCTCAGAAATAGCAAATTATTTTTGTACTGAGTAGTTTCTATTATTTCTTTGATATCTTCTAGCTCACACCATAGGCGCCATTTACTTTGCTACCAGATAAAATTCAAACTATTCATATTTGTCGAATTTTTATTATATTCGAGGCGGCCGGTATGTTTACAAAAAGCTTCGAAACTGGTAACTCAATTGATAACGCTCTGTTAGCATGTCGGCGTGCCGAGTAAGTGTATGATACGAAAGCGATTATGCAAAGTCAGTATGCGAGAAACCGTGAACTGAGACGGATCGTTCTCTAATCTCGTCTGAGAGTTTTCAAGGATGATCTCAAAATTATTAAAAATTAGTGTCTTTTGTGAAATTTAGGACTGTTTGGAGATTGCTAAATTTTCATTGAGTTTTCCTGGATTCTGCTCAAATTTTAGGAGAATCTTTATTTTATATAATAATAAGGCATATTATAGACATGGAATTTTCTATAGTGATCTTTAAATATCCGGAATATTCTTTTTTCCAAAATATTTAAAGATATTGTTTAATTTTATGGAATATTTTGAGATAATTTGAATGCAATATTTTGTACGTAAATATAAATATTGATATTGGACGTGACGACTTTTAAACTTATAAAATACTATGCAATGTTCTGGGATCTTTTATACCCTAATTTGGAAGTCGAAAAATTACTTCAAGTAAGGATTTCATAGAATTAGATTTGAAAAATGGTAATTTTTCTTATTTAAAATTTTTTAAAGTAACTAATATTCAGTACAAATATAATTTAAGAAATAGATTTTTTACTTAATTCGGCGCAAAGTGAGCATTTCCTAAACAAAATTGGATTGAACAAATAGCTGTCAGCATGTGCGTCAACAAAACCGAATTATCGCCATCTATTGTATTTTTTATACACAGATTTGAAATAAGACAACTCCAACATACCCAATTTAATTTACAATCAGTTTTAATTTCATACCGCTTCAATTTGAGCCCTCTTCAAAGAGAAACAAACTAAAAGATAACCTTTGAGTAAAGTTAGTCAAATTTTTTATATATTTTTTATATATTTTTTTAAACCTCTCTACTGAAATGCTGTTAATTAGGTTTTATACTTCATGGATATTTTGGAACGGTTTAACATATTTCACCTAATTCTAGATAATGGATTGACGAGAAAGACTTCTTTATCTCAAGTAAGCTCACAAAATTGGAGCTTTTTAAAGCTTCCATATAAAGCCTTTTAATAGTTATACATTTCTTATTTATTATAAAACCTTGTTTTGAAGTATGGTTAGAGTGGGTCTTCTCTTTAGTGATCTATTACATAATCCGACTAAATCCGCATCGAATGAATTTGTGCAGCCAGAATGAAATGTTGTACAACCACCAAATTTAACGTTGACTTTATGGGAAAAGTTCACTGCTTAAAGCTCAGTCCTCGTATCTGGCTTTTGCGGGCAAGACTTCTGCCGTGAATTATTATATTGTCGGCGCGCCATTTTCTCTCCAATTAGCAAATTCTCAAGTACTTCTCTTCTAAGCCGACTTCGTTAGAGTAATATTAATGTTGCATGAAGAGCACGATATAAACAGGAAAATGTACATACACATTGCATGAATAGGAATTACAAATGTTAATTATTCAACAATTATCATATTAAATATACATAAAATCTTCAAGCATATTAATACTAGAATTTAATCATTCCTAAATATTGAATATTGTGATAAATGCCTAATCTTTCATGTCCAGAGAGAGTGAAAAATATTTTTCTATTCAAACTCTCTAGAAATGCAATATTTTAACATAAGACTGAGGAACTGTAAACGTGGTAAGGGGAAGTTTGTTATTCACGGCGGTAGAGCAGCTAAAAGATATTACGACGAAACACGCGTTTGTTTAATATTCTCTGTATTTATTGCGCAACGCGGTACTAGTTACAGGTATTACGGAATGGGTAGTTTTATGGTCTACGAGATGGAATTAAAAATGGATCCATGTTAAAGAAGAGAACAGAAAACACGAGAAAGACACCATTTGGACTCTAGGATTGTGAATGAATTTATTTTTATAACAAATATGTGTTATTATATTGACAGAAGTTACAATATGACTAAGCTCTATCAACTCTGTCAACCTTAAAATGTTTTTCCGATCCATATACAGTGAAATGTATTTAATCGTTTTCATTTAAATCACCTTGAAAGTCGATTCGAAAGAAATTCGAAAAGGTTAGTTCGAATCGGGGAAAAAACGATTCGAAGTAGAAAATTCGAAAGTCTTCCGAATTCACGTTCTACGCTCCCAGTTCTGATAGAAAAAAACCGATTAGAATTCGGCAATTCAAAAGTCTTTCGAATCTGCATTTGACGCTATTATTTCGAATAAAAAAAAAGCAGTTTGAAAGTCTTCCGAATCGACATTCGACGCGTTCAGTTTTTCGATTTGTAAAATGCGGTATATAGTCTACGCAGTATGATACATTATTATATATTGTATAAAATAAAATAATAGATTATATTTTTGGTAGCCGTATCGTGAAGGTTTGATTCTTTGACTGGACAATACTCTTCTAGTTTTATTCATATGCAATAAACAAATTTAGTAGTTAAAAGAATAAAATTTATGTAAAAAGTGAGATTTTTTTCTCATTATTCTCAATATCAACCATTAAAATGAAAATGCGGCTTATTTGTTTGGATATAAAAAGAGAAGGGAAGCTTTCAGTGTAATAAAATAACATTTTAATAATTAAATTAAATGATTCAACTATCAATATTCTTTGGCCATAAAGTTAACTTAAACAATGAAAGTCTAGAATGAATATTTGTATGATGTTCCAATATTTTTATACAGTGAAACTCTGAGACTGAGCCGATTTTGAGGCTGACTTTGGTGGGGAACTACTCAGATAGAGGGCCGTCAATATTGATGAAGTTTTATTTTTGTATACATTATTTCTATTTAAAAAATATCAATATCATAAATATAATAATAATAATAATAATATACAAAGAAGTTTAAATATTGATACTTGAAATATCCTATCTTACTTTTAATTTTTTATTTTAATTGAATCTTTACAAATACATCAGTTTCTTACTACGGAGAGATTGATTAAGAAATTTTGCTTTTGAATATCGTTAAATGCAATTTTCAAAATAAACTTCCCTATTTTGATAAATTAGTAAATACATTTTCTTTCTTATAGTAAGGACCATCCATTCATCATAGTGCGACTCTGTATGGTTCAAATATTATTTATAATCACAGAAGTGCAAATTTGAATCTTTTTGTTTTATTTTCAACACCTACCATTGCTATACTCTAAGGATTTAACAAAAAAGGTATATAAAAATAAATAATAATTGATTGCGAGTATTTTGTTTATAAATTTTAATGGTCCTCTCTAGAGCTATGCTTAAAGAATTGAAAGTCAATGAAAAAATCATCCATATAACTCACAACTCAGAAAAGTTTAAATGAATTTTTCAACTCTTGTTTCTCAATAATTTTTTAATATTTATAAGACACTATATAGATGTAAAATGAATTAATGGCCAAAGTGAATATAGATAAAATATTTTTAAATAAATAATTTAAATCAGATACAATTTTCAGGGTCTCGTAGCCCCGGGCTGAAACCCTCATAGTTTCGGTCAGTTGTCCGTCCTTTCCCCTCCGTACAAAAGGGCTCACTTTTTATATCGATTTGATTCTTTTAATTTCTGAACAATTTTTTTAAATCTGAAAAAATCAGAAGAATATTTTCTCATTTGAAATAAATAAAAATATAGTCATTTCGAATAGGAAGTCGAATCGAAAATCTGAAAGTGTCGAAAGCCGATTCGAAAGAATCTCGAATTGCCGAATTCGAATAGGTTTTCTTTTGATTTGAATTGAACGCGTTGAATGTCGTTTTGAAAGACTTTCGAACTGCCCACTTCAAATCGGTTTTGTTCGATTCGAACGGAGGGCGTCAAATTCCGATTCGAAAGACTTTCGAATTGCCGAATTCGAATTAGGTTTCTTCGATTCAAACTCAAGCTTTGAATATCGATCTAAAAGGCTTTCGAACTGCCTAGTTCCATTCGGAAAGGTCTAACGTACATGTTTTAGGTTAATTAATCAAATTATGACTATTTAATGATGGCTAATCTTCCGTATATATATATAATGAAGTAAAGGTGTTTAAATTATGGTTAAAATACGATTTTTTATGGCTTCATTTGAGGATGAGCTCAAGTGCTCAGAAAGTTTAATTTATTATTCAAAATTTTTTCTTAGTACTTAATTATTTTATACCTAATTGGTAATAAATTGATTCTTAGGAAATCAATGCTATTAATAACTTAATTTATGAATTATATTATCTATAATGCCGTACAATTTTATCATGAATTAATTATGATCGTCTTACTCAGGATAATTGTAAGTTAGTGAATAAATTTCAATATGTCAGTTTATTTTAGGGTCAATACATATTTATTTTAAGTGGTTTTTAATTTTTTTGTAAAGAACTTAGTATAGGAAATTCAGACATTGTATTTCGAACTCTTGAAAGTGATCGTAATGCAAATGGTGAAGGAGAAGGCGTCAATAATTGCGGCTGATTTGAGCGGCCGTTTACTACTAGTCTTTGACTCAAGCGACAGTGGAGAACACTGGGCATTCCGTGGTACCTCTAACCAACGATATAATATATGCGTGTCAATTTTATCCAAAAAAGGACTTCTTAGACAGGTTCGCCGTTTTGCTACAGTTTGACCCACTGCTCCCTCCCCAGTTGATGGTATGGAAATCGGTGGTACGAAAAAATGCTAAGAAAGTATCCTAGTAAATTATTTATTCTCAAATGTGAAAATAAATGTTCTATATTTTTATTTTCAACAAATTTGAAAAGAAAAATAGTCACGCCTGAAAAATAGGTACTTCAAAATTGTTTTCAGCAATTAGAAATTAGCGATCTGAAGAAACCAAACCCAGTGGACTAAAATTCACACATATAGAAAAATGTGAAATCCCTTGGATATGTACCTCAACTCAGCTTTTCTTGTATGCTGATCTGCTTTGGGCTGAATTCATATGTGCTTCCAGCAAAATGTACAAACATTATTTAATGGGTGTAATTGGATATATTTTTAAGAGAGGACGAAATCTTACCTTTACAAAATACAATACACATACAATACCTAAT
>NC_046657.1:122625641-122634604 GCF_010883055.1 Belonocnema kinseyi | reverse complement strand
ATACGAGTATATACATATGAGATTGTGGATATGGTTTTTTTGGTTTTATTACTGTGATGATAATGTGTATTCGAAAAGGTAAAACAAAGGCTATTGCCGAGACATAATCTTCAATCATTTGAAAAGACACTTTATTAGAAATATTTGTGAGTAAAAAAGTAAAAAAGATATACGTAGAAATTCTAAGGCGTTACCTTCCTACAGCTGAATGAAAAAAAAACGAAATCTACTTATGATTATGTGAATTTTTAATTTCAATGTAATATAACTTCTCGGCGCTTGGTGGATTTTAATTTCACGGCAATTTCATATAAAATACGTTTCTGCGTTCTATATACTTAAGTATTAATGATTTGTTGAGCGAAATTTCTTTTTACGCAGTTGGCTGGAGCGTAAGCTTCTTATTACAATATCCTATGCCAATGCAGAAATGCAAGTAGGTAGATTTGATACATTTTAATTAGTTGGGAGACGAATACTTTTATTTTATGCAATTAATGTTCAAATTAAAATTTCTTCGAATTAACACACTCAACGAATAAAATAGACATATCTTTAGGGTTTCAATTTTTTCAGCTCACTTTCTTACAAGCACATTTTGAAATTTAACTATATTTCCTGTCCTAATCAAGGTCCACAGTAAAAAAATGTAAATGCTTTTAAAATTCGTATCGTTCGAAATATACCAATTTCATTTCGAGTTTGTTTCAGTAAGTTTTTTAACCTGTAATGATTCAAAATGTTTTATTTACTCGATCCAGTTAAAAATATGTTATAGACTTTTTTATTTTTAATAATTAAACACATTATTAATTTTAGAAAATCATGATTGTATTTTATTGAATATTACTAAATTGAGTACTTAATACTATTATGGAATGCAATTTGTAGAGTGAGTCAGATATTAAATCAATAAGATCATTATTTATCACGATTAAATAATTTTACAAATCAAACGTGTGGAATGTTAAATGATGACTATTGAATTTCACATCGCCCACAACAAGTTAATAGAATCTGATAAATGTGAGAAAGATTATCACGAACCAATGCAAGGGAAATTTTAATGAGGTTCAGTTAAGCTTTCGTGTATAAACTGTGCAATAGCGTAACAGTGGGGCGCTGCGCCATGCGTCGCTGCAATGTATACAGTATACGAGGTCTGTTCAAAAAATACGCGGATTGAGGTCATATAAAAAATGTACTTTATTTGGAAGTTACACGTCTGGATCTCCTTCAAAATACTCTCCACCCCAACGCGCACACTTATCCCAACGGTGTTTCCACTTGTTGAAATAGTCCTGGTACGCTTCTTTTGTGATGGCTTTCAGCTCCTTCGTCGGATTTGCCGCAATCTCTGAAATCGTCTCAAATCTTCTTCCTTTGAGGGGTTTTTTAGTTTTGAGAACAAGAAAAAGTCACAAGGAGTTGTAAATTCTCCACAGTTCTGGCCTTTTGCGTCGGACGGCGTCCCTCAGACGTTTTAGTACTTCAATGTTAGTAATCTGGTTGACTGTGGAGCCTTGAGGGAGGTAATCGTGGTGAAAAACATCCTTAACATAAAACAAACTGTCAGCATAACCTTGACATTCGACCGAACTTGGCGAGCTTTTTTGGGTCTTGGGGACGTTTGACCCACCCATTAGGATGATTGGACCTTCGTTTCAATGTCATAACCGTAAACCCATGATTCATCACCGGTTATAATTCGTGACAAAAAGTTCTCATCTTCATCTGAACGGTCAAGCAGTTTCTGACAAACCCGGACGCGATTGGCTTTTTGGTCGTCGGTCATCAGACGTGGCACAAATTTCGCAGTGACGCGGTGCATCTTCAATTTTTCAGTCAAAATCTCATAAGAAGATCCAACTGATATCCCACACACTTTGGCAAGCTCCCTAGTGGTCAGATGTCGATTTTCGCGCACTAGGGTGTTGATTTTGTCAACGTGTGGGTCGTCAGTTGACGTTGAAGGACGCCCAGGACGCTCATCATCGTCAATCGACTGTCGGACACCCTTGAAACGTTCGCGCCACTTGCAAAATGCAGTATGCTTCATGGCAACATCACCGTAGGCCGTGTTGAGCATGGAAAATGTTTCAGTTGCAGATTTCCCGAATTGCACACAAAATTTCACAGCAGTTTGTTGCTCTTTCAGGCTGTCCATTTTACAAGCCGACAAACAAAAAAAAACACTCTTTACTTGAAACCGTGTATCTTATCAACAAATGAAGGTATCTGCGACTGGAATACCGCGTTTTAAACAGCTGATCTGTACGAACTTGGCGACACCAAGCGGATTCCCTTGAAACCAACTCGAGCCGCGAAATTCAAACTGTCCGCGTATTTTTTTAACAGACCTCGTATATATATTTCAATTTATTTTTTACCATCCTCATTTTGAGTTTGTTATCTTTTTGGTTCACTTTTTTATACGTAAGATGTTACATTCGAATTCAATTAAGGTATGATCCAACATAGTTTGACGCATGATGAAATCATACGAAAAACCGATGTGAATTTTTGTTCCGGGTAATATTCAAGTAGATATAGTTCATTTTTTTCGCACCAAAACAAAATAAGATTCAATAGAGTTAACATGGTAACTATTTCCAATGTGGTGGTCAAATCTTAACACGTGAAGTTACTTTTTATTGTAACTGAAGCTCGCTCTAGAATCGCTGTATAGAAAAACTTTTGCTTCTTTATGAAGTATTATTATGAAAATACAAAAAGATAAAAGTAGGTTTATAAATTGATAATTACATTCGCTGGTCATTTAATTTTTTTATGAAAAAAGTACCAAGAAATGATCAAATCACAATATAATATTTTCTTATAAATACAACAAAAAGAAACACTGTTTGAACGCTGCTTTGAATTAGAGAAAATAAAGCAAAACTTAGATAGATATTGTTGTAAAGAATTTTTTATTGGCCTTAAGGTATTTTGAATATATTTAATTTCAAAACGTGCATTAAAAATAAAGAAGGTTTTTAAATTGTTAAACGTTTCGGACACGGATAGGATCCCTCCTAGGCCCAATATTTAATTAAAAATAGTTTGTTTTTTAACGTTAAAAACCAATATGATTAAAATTAAAGGATTCATGTTTGGACTTACTGTTTCCATGTCGTACAGCTCCTCTCTGTCGCTTCGTCTCTCTCCCTCGCTCTCTGTTTCTCATTCCACCTCCATCAGCTCCCTCTTTGTGTGTTCTTGCTGTTCTGTTACAGAAGTTAAAGTCGTAGTGTTTGATGTAGAAACATTCCGTAATCCCATAAATATAATGTTATACAAACTTCACAAGCACGTTGAACAAAAAGACACACTTTTATAGTTTGAAAGAAACTTAATAATTCCAAAAAAAAGGAGACAAATATACGTTAATTCAAAAACAAGTATCTGAATAATTTCAGAAGTTAGTTTCCTGCCGTAAAATTAAAAGATTGTGTAATATTATTGCTGTGGCATACGGAGTGTTTTTATATAAACCACTGCCACTTTACCTTCTGCAACGAAACAGGAAGAACACACAAAGAGGAAGCTAATAGAGGCGGAGAGAGAAACTGAGAACCAGGAAGAGAAATGAAGAGAGAGAAAGAGTAGCTGCCTGACGCACAAACATGATTTATTTTCTTTTAATCTTATTGTTTTTGCAAATAAAAAAAAACTAGTTTTAATTACATATTTGGCACTAAGGTGGGCCCCTATGCGGGGCCGAAACGTTTGTTAATTTAAACTTTTTCTTAAAATGCTCGTTTTGCAATTAAATATATTCATGATACATTAATGCCAATATAAAAATTGTTTAAGCAATTTAAATAATTAGGTCAATTAAACCCGGCATTTAGAAAAAACCAGTAAAAATATCACGGAACAATTAAGATAGATGGTGTATGATAATTTAGGGTATTTATTAGAAATAGAAAATGGAATTCCAATTTTCAGCCGCAATCATCGCCACTCATCGACCCTCGCAAAGTAAAAACTATGGAATCAATTTTGTTGCAGGTAATTTCAATAAGCTATTACATCTTGCTTGTAGTTTAGGTGCGAAACTCGTCGATTGTTTTCGCCGTAAAATTGTAAAAATAATTGACAATAGGTGACATTTCGTACCCCACGTCCGAGGGAAACGATACCTCGTGAAGTGGTACGATTCACACTACCAAGACTACGTTTTGTGGCAGGTATGGTATATGGCCTGAAATTAGCGTAAGATTCACGCTTTGTTTTTACTGTGCGTAAAACTCACAAGGCATAACCCCGGAGCGCGCCGAATTACTCCTAACGAATGACCCTTTTATTGTTATATGAGATGCAGGCCAGTTACAAAAACTGAAATTATGAAACCATGGATTCATTTAATTTTAATTAGCAGAATTAGTTGATTCACATGAAATTGGTTAATATTTATAGTATTTAAAATTATAATTGTCTAAATTAATATGTATTTGCAGATAAGAACAAACTTTATTTATTCAAGAACCAAATAAAAAAAAAGAAATTCAAAAGTTTCTAATTGACTTTGTTTATAATAATTATATCTTCCAATAACCACTTTATTCGTATTCTTGGAGTACCCTTGCATTGATTTAAGATGATTTACATTATATGCAAACTGTTCTTCAAAATCTCTATTTTCTGATACCTTCAGTAAACATGTAATACATATACATGTGAAAATGCAAATATGTGTTATCAGGGCTCTCTTTTAAGTTTAGCGCATTTCAAAGTAAAAAAAAGTTATTTCAAATACGGGAAAAATTAAAAGCTGCAGACTCTTTGGAACGAAAAAAATGCGTTTCATCCCACTGTGCAAATATTACCCAACTTTCATGTATATTTTTCTGACTTTCTTCAAATTATATGAATAAATTAATTCCACTAATTAAAATGGAACCAGTCCAAGTTTTCATAATTTCAGTTGTTGTGAGGGACGAATTAGTTTTAACAGTAACACGAATAGCCCCATTTTCCCAGTACTATTCGTGATACGAATAGACATTCCATATAAAAATAGAAAAAAATTTTATTTGTCAAGATTTAATCATATTGAAGCACCTTTTGACCCAAATTTTAAATAAAGCATAAAACTTAGGGTATTTATTCTTTGTGGTCTTAAAAAAATTGGAGTCAAATTTAGACAATATTTGCTGTACCGTTACACAACGGTAGACAATTATGCCAACCAATTATTGAATTCATATGAACGTTAGTATAAGGCGATTTCGGAAGTTGCTGATGACAAACCTGAAGAGAAAATTTGTGTACAATTGGTGGGTCTAATATGAAGAACCCAATATGACAAAAAGGGTATTTAAAAAATAAAAATTAATTGATTGCGAGTACCTTGAATATAAATATTAATGATCCTGTTTAGATTGAATACATATATTACATTTTGAATATTATAACAAATAAAATTTATATATAACATGAGAAAGGCCTTTATTTTCCCTAGCTTTATCCTAGTTAGGGGAAATGGAAAGAACACTGGGGAATTTTTGTGTACGAATTTGGTCTTTATGAGTCTCAACACATAAGAATATGGCACCCGTAAGTTCATTCTTCCGTATACTTGTATTATCAAAATATTGTCCAGAATATCCCTATATTTCTAAAATGTTATTCATCTAGGGGGAAAATGAGACGTATACACATTATCATCGCGCGCCGCGCGCGCGGCTGTCTAATTTGAGCGTGCCTAAGGCGTAATTTTGTGATTGTGAATTCGCTTTTGCTGAAGGAGCTTAGCTCGAGAGTTTGCGATCACCTACGGCACGCGACTGATGGCAATCGTAGTCCAAGCTCGGTCTTTGCAATTCTCCCGCATTCGTGGATGCATAAAAATTGAATCATACTAATTCTTATTTCCTTGTTTTTATAATTTTTTGTTTTTAATCTTGTTTTTTACAATTAAATAAAAACTATTGCGCATCTGTATAGGGTCTAATACAGTAACATATATAGGGTCTTACATAGGATTCTACGTCCTTTTTCGTCTTTCTCTCCTTTTTCCAAATTTTTTTTTATTTTTCATCTTATTTTTTACAATTGAAAGAAAATCTACTCGTCCAATTTAAAAATGATTAATAATAAATTTATAGATCTTTTCAGGCGAACATTTTTGTGTGTTAATTTTAGTTCGTACCTTGTGTCGTTTATTTAAAAAAATTTAATATTTTTATTTTGAATGCTATTTTTTACAACTGAAGCAAAATTTACATGTTCTATCAAAAATTATAGCTCTTTTTTGGATGAACAAGTTTTGTCTCATTTTTTTCGTAGCTTGTGTCGCTAGTCCAACAAATTTTTATTTTATTTCTATTTTTAATGTTTGTTTTTTACGATTAAAGACAAAATCTACGCGTCCTATCTAAAAGTAATTAATTATAAATTTGTAGGTCTTTCCAGGACGCGGAATTTTAGCTTATTCGTTTTTTTCGTATCTTGCATAGTTTGACCAAAAAATCGAATTTTGTGTTTTTCATTATTTTTGGTACGATGAAATTTGGAATTTTCAACTTTTCGACCAAATGAAAAAAGTTGTTATCATAATCTTGTAGGGCTTTTAAAAAGCAACGTTTTTCTTTATCTGCCTTTTTTTTATATTGTACTATGTTTGGCTTAAAATGTTCATTTTAGTTTGTTGTTTTGGATTTTGAAAATGCTGTAACTCTGATAATTTTCTTTTTATAGAAAAAAATCATATGGATAAATTGTTTCAGCTTCTGAGTACTATGAATAGTCGTACAGAGAATTTTAAAATCTTGAAAAAATGTGGTTTCAAAAAATGTTGGTACGATCAAATTTGGAATTTTCAACCAAATTCTAAATGTTGTTATGATTACCTTTTAGGGCTTTCATAAAATGAATGTTTTTCTTTTCTTGACTTTTTTCATATCATGCGTTGTTTAGCTTAAATTGTTCATTTAATTTGTTTTTTTGGATTTTGAAAATGCTCTAACTCTCATAGTTTTCTTTTTATAGAAAAAAGTCATTAGGATACATTGTTTTACTTTCTAAACTCTATAAATAACCGTACATAGAATTTTGAAATCTTGAAAAAATGTGATTTTAAAAAGTTTCCGTACGATCAAATTTTGAATTTTCATATTTTCGATTAAATTAAAAAAGTTGTTATGATCCCCTTGTAGGGCTTTCCAAATGAACGTTATTCTTTTCTTGATTTTTTTTCATAGCTTGCGTTGTTTGGTTCGAAATGTTCATTTTTTTTTGGATTTTGAAAATGATCTAACTCTGATATTTTTCTGTTTATAGAAAAAAGTAATTAGGATAAATTGTTTGAGTTTTGTAAGTACTATGAATAACCGTTCATACAATTCTAAAAATTTGAAAAACTGTGTTTTCAAAAGTTTTGATAACGTGCTCACTTTTTGAGTTTTGCTCCAAAATAGCTGGTTTACGAACTCGTTCTTTCTTTTTAAGCCTTAAAAAAGTGTGCCAAAGCAAAATCCAATCTGATAAATTTTTCGAAATTTATTGTGCCTAGAGTATACAGACAAACAGAAAGCACCTTTTTGTAAAAATCGTTTTCTCTGACTCAGTGGGTCTCAAAACGTGGAGATTTGATGAAAATCGACGAAGTGAAATTTTACATAAAATCAATACCTTCTCATTAGGATGAGAATGTAATAATTGCATGTATAAGATGCAGCAGTGCTAACAGATCGCCGCTTTATCAACTGCGCAACCGTCTGCCTCAATTAAAAAAGTCGAGATCCGTTAATGCTACTGACAAGGTGTCAAAACCCCGCTTGGCTTATATTAAACCTTGAAACTAGTACTCTGATCAATCCACTACCCAAGTCCCTGAAATGGAAACTTTATTTTTAGAATTTTGCGAATTTTTTGGATTTGGAATCACTGTGTGTAGCACTACGTTTGTACTGATTTATATACTTTTCGACTGGAGGGTGTGAAGTTGTTTATAATGCACACATCTACTATTAGTTTTGTAGTTAAGTCTCATCTAATTAAGACTTTCGGAGAGTAGAATATAATTGAAATGTTCAACCTTTTCACATTTATCTTGATAAAATAAACTGAAAAACGAAATTAGATTCAGCGAATCGACGTACATAATAGATTATGTTATTAAAGGGAGAGACACATTATTCAAGAAAATAAATAAAAGGAAAATTTTGTCACTCGATCTGATTTACATTTGCCTATTTCGCATTTATTTTTTAATACAAGCTCAAAATTCTCTTTTCAATAATTATTCTTCATTCTCGGAAAATGTTCATTCTTTAAGATAACCAAAATTTAATTCATACACAATTATGTTAATTAATATTATGAATTCCTACTGGAAATGGTTCATACAGCCCTGACTGTATAGGTTTGAGCAATTCCCACTTTAAATCAAAGGCCATTGTAAGCTACTGCCAAAACTGTTCTTACATCGGGATTCCAGGCTATGTATTTAATATCTAACATACGTTATAGTGAAGAAGGTAGAAATTAGCGTTTTCTAAGCCTTTCATGAATCACCCTGTATATAAAATGTTTAATCTATTAGTAACTAAAGTGCTAAAATGTGTGCAAAAAAGTAAATTGTGTCTCAAACAAGATATTATAACCAATTTACGTCTGGGCGTAGGTTTTTCATCATGCCTTTCTACACGCTTAAACTAAACCAGTGATAATTAACTAATCGCTGACTGGAGCGGGGTTGAGAGACGAGTGTGTTGTTTGAGTAAGCAACACGTGATATCTAGATTGATCTGAAAGCTATCCCTTCTCCTACACATATCCTACTTACCCTAGCTAATATAAATTGATGCTCTAGATCGACAAAATCGTCCAGCGCTCGAAAACGGGTGGAATTATTGTCTACCAGGTGTATACATATGAAACCGGTATTGCCATTTAGCGGCCAGTAGGCACACTTGTAGGCACTGTCGGAACTTACCATTTGTGCTAATTGGCGT